>NC_089493.1:257998093-258300011 GCF_036850765.1 Saccopteryx bilineata
TGACAAACTGGCAAGAGCCGATTCGTGATTCTTTTCCATGTGGAGAATAGAGCAGGCATACCTGGGCACACAGGTTAGCAGTGGTGAGGGCAGCTCAGGATGGGATCTGAAGATGGCACAACTAAGGACTTCCAGGTGTGCAGTCCCATCAAATGATCTTGGGAATAAGACAATTTCATGGTGAAAACTAACCCACCTCTCCAGATGCTGAATTTCTTGTGCAAGAGTGGACATCCTTCAAAGTACATGTGTCCTAATTAGCTGACATAAGCTAGTTTACTTCTTATTTGAGACAGTTCTTTTTTAGAGCTGTAATGATTGCTAATAATGTAACAGGAAAGAGACTTGCAAACATAAAGTCTCTATAGATGGCAAATATGAATTTGAGATGGATTTTTTTACTAATTCCTGTAAAACCTTTATTGAGCTCACCTGTTTGGGCACTTGTGCATATTTGAGTAGAAGTTTCCATCATGAGTTTTATCCCCATTGCTTTATCTTCCTAACAAAACAGTGAGTTCAGGAGGGAAAGAGGAGCCCAGATGTTAAGTAATTTCTCTGAAGTCACACAATAATAGAGCCATACAAAAAAACTTAGGTCCTTTAACTCTAATCCTGTGTTTTTTTCAGTGGATGATGTGTGACTAGCTGCATTAGAGTCCTTCAGATAATACTGGTGTCCACGGTCCTCAGAGTCTAGACCCGCCCTACCGGTCTGCTGCTCCTTCTCTCTCCCCGTCTGCTGGTCTGAGCTTGAGATGCAGCCTTTTCATATAAGACTAAAACCACTGTTGTTCCTTTAGTCCCTGATTTAGAGGATCGGATTATGAATGCTTTCCCACTCCTGTATTTGTCAGATTTGTACGATGCGGAACCACTGGAATGGTGTCCTTTCAGGGAAATTATTTTCTTGCAGTGATGTTCGACAACATCAGAGTTCCCCTAAGGGAACGATAAAGATCACTGAATAAATATGACTGTGCTCTGGGTTAAGCATTAGTTAATGTGTTTACGTGTTTTCCTTGGCTCTTCCCAAGGCCACCATCTCTCTCAAAAGGAAAAATATAAAAAATAAAAATAAATTATATATATATGATCCTGATTATCACCTAGGGCTGGTATGAAAGGCTCACTCTTTTCACAGACATGGTGGTGTTTCCTCAATTAATTCATCCTTCTAAAATGTCCATTTTTCTCTATTATTAGAACATTGACTGAGATAGTTAACATGTTCTGTAGTAAATGTGGTATGAATTCACTACTTCCAGGACTGAGTTGAGTAATTTTTACTTTGGGTTGAACTGAGACCTGAACCTTGGGAAGTTTTACATTTAATTCAGACAACTTATCTTTGGCTAGTAAATTGGGATACAAACTATTTTTAGTGGCCTTTAAAAAATCAGTTTGTGCAATTTGGTTGGAAATACAGCTAATAAATGTTAAGAAATAAAAGGTGGGTTTTTTTTTTCTAAAATAAACTTCATGGCTTATAAGGGCAATAAGAATCACTGTGCTCATTGACACGTGTGGCTCATAAACTAGGAAAATTCAAAATAAGAAAAACTGTTATTCATATATAAGAGTACAATACAATAAATTTGGAAAAATAACAATCATTCTTGAAATCTGTGAGCTTAGATTAGCAGTTTAAATAAGATGAGGAAAATCAAAGGAAAAGGAAAGCAACCAGGTCAAATATTCTCTCTATTCTGTTCCACGTCTCTTCTTAGGGTTTTCTGGTCCCCTCAATTAATTCTCCATCTGCATTGGGTATTAAGGGAGCCATGTATTGAGATAGAGTTAAATAGCTGTTAACTCCTATATTTATATATTTCCTGTATCTGTAATTCTAGTTAATGCTTTCTAATTAGAATCACTTATGGATGCAATGGCATTTTAAGTACCATAATGATTCATCCCCTAGCCAGCACAGGCCTTGGGCTACCCTCACTATCAGGAGCTATTTGGAACTTCCCTGCTGAATAACCAACCAAAGACAAATCTTGACTTGCTGACTTACCTAAGCTTCTAAGAACCTTTTCTGACTATCACTCTGTAGTCAAAAGTCACACTAAACTCAGAAAGGGAAGTGCGATTTCTTTAACATCACATATCACATGATGAAGTTATCTTATTATTAAACTAATGCATGTCTCTTGCTACTAGAATATTAGCCCCATGAAAGCATCTAAAAAACTGCCTACAACAGTAGATGCTTACTAAACTCTGTTGAGTGAGGGAACAGATGAATGAGCAAGAAGCAGAACAAACCTTGCAATATTTCTGGACATTCTCACTCAACCTAAAAGAATGAATGGGAAAGGGAATCATAACTGTTCTTAGGTGAGTTACTCATTACTATTTATCAATTACCTTTAACAATATCTCACTTTATATTTCAATGGCTATAACTTTTTTAAAATTCATATTATTTTTTTGTTTCCACCTGTTTTAGAATTTTTGCTTTATGTTTTTATTGTTTTTAATAGTGTTATTACTTTATTTTTACCTATGCTTATTCTAAGTAAAAATAATTTAAATCTTAAGTCTGACATTGATAACTTTATCTGGAGGTAACTTATGTCAGCTTTTCATTCTTAGCATTATATGACTTAATAGATTTTGGAATTTGATTTACATACTCACTTGAGAAGAAAGTTTTGTTTTGTTGTTTTGGGGTTTTTTTAATCTTTTTTTTTTTATTTATTGTGTTTACATAGATTCTAGTGTTGCCCCGATTACATCCCCCCTCCCTCGTATTCCCCTCAACATCTCCCTTACCTCCCTCACAACAGCTCCCACCTACCTTCCCTTCAGGTTTAATTCTGTTGCTCAGTTCACATTGTTCCTTGGATTCCTCAAATGAGTGAGGTCATATGATATTTATCTTTCTCTGCCTGGCTTATTTCACTTAATATAATAGTTTCCATGTCCATCCATGTAGTTGCAAAAGGTAATATTTCCTTCTTTTTCATGATCTTGTAGTATTCCATCGTATATATGTACCACAGTTTTTAATCCAATCGTCCACTGACAGAATTTGGGCTGTTTCCAGATCTTTGCTATTGTGAACAATGCTGCCATAAACATGCGGGTGCATTTCTCCTTTTGAAACAGTGATGTGGTTGGTGTTCTTGGGATATATTCCTAAAGTGGGATGGCTGAGTCAAAAGGCAGTTTAATTTTTAATTTTTTGAGGAATCTCCATACTGTTTTCCACAGTGGCTGCACCAGTCTGCATTCCCACCAGCAGTGCAGAAGGGTTCCTCTTTCTCCACATCCTCACCAGCACCTATCCTGTGTGTGTTGTTTTGTTAATGATCGCCATTGTGACTGGTGTGAAGTGGTATCTCATTGTGGTTTTAATTTGAATTTCTCTAATGATTAGTGATATTGAGCATTTTTTCATATGCCTATTGGCCATCTGTATGTCTTCTGTGGAAAAGTGTCTATTCATTTCTTTTGCCCATTTTTGATTGGATTGTTTGTCTTCCTGGTGTTGAGTTTTACAAGATGTTTATAAATTTTGGTTATTAACCCTTTATCAGTCCTATTGTTGAATATGTTCTCCCATTGTGTGGTTTCTCTTTTTATTCTGTTCATAATTGTCTCTAGCTGTGCAAAAGCTTTTTAGTTTGATATAGCCCCCTTTGTTTATCCTGTCTTTTATTTCACTTGCCCGTGGAGATAAATCAGCAAATATATTGCTGTGAGAGATGTCAGAGAACTTACTGCCTATGTTTTCTTCTAAAATGCCTATGGTTTCACAACTTACATTTAAACCTTTTATCCATTTTGAGTTTATTTTTGTGAATAGTGTAAGTTGGTGGTCTAGCTTCACTTTTTTGCAAGTAGATATCCAATTTTCCCAATGTCATTTTTTGAAGAGGCTGTTTTTACTCTATTGTATGCTTTTACCTCCTTTGTCAAATATCAACTGTCCATAAAGCTGTGGGTTTATTTCTGGGTTCTTTGTTCTGTTCCATTAATCTATATGCCTGTTCTTATGCCAGAACCAAATGGTTTGAATAAAATGGCCTTGTAGTATAACTTGATATCAGGAAGTGTGATACCTCCCACTTTATACTTCTTTTCCAAGATTGCTGAGGCTATTCGTGTTCTTTTTTGGTTCCATATAAGTTTTTGGAATATGTGTTCTGTATCTTTGAAGTATGTCATTGGTATTTTCATTGGTATTGCATTGAATTTATAAATTGCTTTGGGTAGTATAGACATTTTGATGATGTTTATTCTTCCTAACCATGAGCATGGTATATGCTTCTACTTGTTTGTATCTTCCTTGATTTCTCTTATCAATGTTTTGTAATTTTCCGAGTACAAGTCTTTAAGCTCCTTGGTTAAATTTACTCCTAGGTACTTTATATTTTTGGATGCAATAGTGAAGGGGATTGTTTCCTTAATTTCTCTTTCTGACTGTTCATTGTTGGTGTATAAAAATGCCTCTGATTTCTGTGTATTAATTTTATACCCTGCCACTTTGCTGAATTCATTTATCAGGTCCAATAATTTTTTGACTGAGACTTTAGGGTTTTCTATACACAGTATCATATCATCTGCAAATAATGATAGTTTTACTTCTTCTTTTCCAAAATGCATGCCTTTTATTTCTTCTTCTTGTCTGATTGCTGTGGCTAGGACTTCCAGAACTATGTTGAATAAGAGTGGTGAAAGGGAGCACCCCTGCCTTGTTCCTGATCTTAGAGGAATTGCTTTTAATTTTTGCCCATTAATTATGAAGTTGGCTGTGGGTTTGTCATAGATGGCCTTTATCATGTTGAGGTATGTTCCCCGTATTCCCACTTTGCTGAGAGTTTTGATCTTGAATGGGTGCTAGATTTTATCAAATGCTTTTCCTGCATCAATTGAATTTATCATGTGGTTATTCTCCTTTCTTTGGTTTATGTGATGAATTACATTGATTGATTTACTAATATTGTACCATCCTTGCCTTTCCAGAACAAATCCCACTTGATCATGATGTACGATTTTTTTTTTTTTATGTACTGCTGGATCCAGTTTGCTAATATTTTGTTAAGAATTTTAGCATCTAATTTTATCAGGGATATTGGCCTATAATTTTCTTTCTCTGTGTTCTTTTTGCCTGGTTTTGGAATAAGAATTATACTCACCTCATAAAAGGAGATTGAAAAACTTCCTTTCTCTTGAATTTTTTTGTAATAGTTCGAGAAGAATAGGAGTTAGTTCTTCTTTGAATCTTTGGTAGAATTGACATGTGAAGCCATCTGGCCCAGGGCTCTTGTTTGTTGGGAGGTTTTTGATAACTGTTTCGATCTTATTTGTTGTAATCGGTCTGTTTAGATTTTCTGATTCTTCCAGATTGATTTTTGAAAGATAATATGTTTTGATGAATTTGTCCATTTCACCTAGGTTGTTTAATTTTTTGGCATACAGTTCTTCATAGTATTTTCTTATAATATTTTGTATTTCTGTTGTGTCGATTGTTATTTCTCCACTCTCATTTCTAATTTTATTTCTTTGATTCTTCTCTTTTTCTGAGTGAGTCTGGTTAAAGGTTCACTGATCTTGTTTACCCTTTCAAAGAACCAGCTCTTGGTTTCATTGATCCTCTGTATTGTTTCTTTAGCCTCTATGTCATTTATTTCCACTCTGATCTTTATTATTTCCTTCCTTCTACTACCTCTGGGCTTTACTTGCTGTTCTTTTTCTAGCTCTTTTAGATGCAGGGTTAGGTTGTTTATTTGAGCTTTTTCTAGCTTTTTAAGGTATGCCTGTAGTGCTACGAACTTTCCTCTCAGTACTGCTTTTGCTGTGTCCCATAAATTTTGAGTTGTTGTATGCTCATTATCATTCATTTCTATGAATTTTTAAATTTCTTCTTTATCTCATTGTTAACCCATTTATCATTTAATATCCTATTTGGTTTCCATGTGTTTGAGGATTTTTCAGTTTTTCTCTTGTGGTTGATTTCTAGTTTCATGCCATTGTGATCAGAAAAAATGCTTGAAATGATTTCAATCTTCTTAAATTTGCTGAGACCTCTTTGGTGCCCTAACATGTGGTCTATTCTAGAGAATGTACCATGAGCACTTGAAAAGAATATATATTCTGCTGCTTTAGGGTGAAAGGTTCTGAAGATATCTATTAAATCCAGTTGATCTAGTGTGTCCTTTAAGTCTGCTGTTTCTTTGTTAATTTTTTTTTCTTGAAGATCTATCTACTGATGTTAGTGTGGTATTGAAATCCCCTACTGGCCCTGGCCGGTTGGCTCAGTGGTAGAGCGTCGGCCTGGCATGCAGAAGTCCCGGGTTCGAGTCCTGGCCAGGGCACACAGGAGAGGCGCCCATCTGCTTCTCCACCCCTCCCCCTCTCCTTCCTCTCTGTCTTTCTCTTCCCCTCCCGCAGCAGAGGCTCCATTGGAGCAAAAGTTTGCCCGGGTGCTGGGGATTGCTCCTTGGCCTCTGCCCCAGGTGCTAGAGTGGCTCTGGTCACGACAGAGCGATGCCCCAGATGGGCGGAGCATCACCCCCTGGTGGGTGTGCTGGGTGGGTCCCAGTCGGGCGCATGCGGGAGTCTGTCTGACTGCCTCCCCATTTCCAGCTTCAGGAAAAAAAAAAAATCCCCTACTATTACAGTATTGCTGTTGATCTCACTCTTTATATCCATCAAAGTCTGTTTTATATATTTAATTGCTTCTATATTAGGTACGTAGATATTTATAATGGTTATATCTTTTTGTTGGATTGCTCCCTTTATCATTATGTAGTGACCTTCTTTATCTCTTACTATAGCCTTTGTTTTAAAGTCCATTTTGTCTGATATAAGTATTGCTACCCCAGCTTTTTCTTCTTTTCCATTTGCATGAAATATTTTTTTCAGTCCTTTTACCTTTAGTCTATGTGTATCTTTTGTTTTGAGATGTGTCTCTTGTAGACAGCATATGTATGGGTCCTGTTTTCTTATCCACACAGCTACCCTATGTCTTTTGATTAGATCATTTAACCATTTACATTTAAGGTTATTATTGATATGTAGTTGTTTATTGCCATTTTATTCTTTAAAGCTATCTTCCTCTTTTACTATATTCTTTTTCCCCTTTGTTCTGTTTATTACAGGCCCCTTAACATTTCTTGCAGCATTGGTTTGGTTGTAATGAATTCCTTGAGTTTTTTTTTTTTTTTGTCTGGGAAGCTTTATATTTCTCTTTCAATTTTAAACGATGGCCTTGCTGGATAAAGTAGTCTTGGTTGTAGGCTCTTGTTCTGCATTACTTTGAATATTTCTTGCCATTTCCTTCTGGCCTCAAGTGTTTCTGTTGAGAAGTCAGATGTCATCCTTATGGGGGCTCCTTTGTAGGTGATAGTCTTTTTTTCTCTAGCAGCTTTTAATATTTTCTCTTTATCTCTTAGCTTTGGTATTTTAATTATGATGTGTCTAGGTGTGGATTTCTTTGGGTTTCTCTTTAATGGAATTCTCTGTGTTTCTTGAACTTGTGTGACTTTTTTCTGCATCAATTCAGGGAAGTTTTCAGCTATGATTTGATTGAACAAGGCGTCTATCTCTTGTTCTTTCTCTTTTTCTTCAGGAACCCCTATGATGTGGATGTTATTTCTCTTCATGTTGTCACAGAGCTCTCTTAGAGTTTCCTCAAACTTTTTGAGTCTGTTTTCTTTTTGCTGCTCTGCTTCTGTGCCTTCATTTATCTTGTCCTCTAACTCGCTGATTTTTTTTCCTCAGCTCCATCTATCTGCTTTTCTTTTCTTCCATTGTGGTCTTCATTTCTGATAATGTATTTGTCATTTCTGACTGATTTTCTTTATTATTTCAATGTTCTTTTTTATATTCGGCTATCTCTTTACTTAGGTGCTCACTATGTTCATCTATTGCTGTACTGAGATCTTTGAGCATCCTAACAATCATTATTTTAAATTGCATCTGGTAATTTGGTTATATCTAACTCATTCACGTCCTTTTCTGTGGATTTCTCTTGATTAATTTGGGTTGCATTTCTCTGCCTTCCCATTCTGTCTTTGTATAAGAAAGGTGTGGCCACTGTAGTCCAATGGGTGTGGCCTCTGTGTTCCCTAGGTGCTGTCTGTCTGCAGGCCCACAAACCCCTCTGCGGCCGCCTCAGGCATTCGGGTATGGGTATTGCTGGCACCAGCCAGCTGCAGCAGTCACTGCAGTTTCTACCTCTCCTCCATGGGCCAGGCTGTGTTCGTATGCCCAGGCTACAAGCCTTGGCAGGCCTCGGCCTTCACCTCGCCTCCTTGGGTGGGGCTATGCTCTGCGCTGCGACCACAAGTCTTGGCATTGCAGGCTAGGCTGCACACCTATGCTCAGCCACAGGTCTCTGCCCATTGTGGGCTTTGGCCCTGCCCCCACAGGCGGGGTTGTGCTTCCAATGGCCACAAGACCTGGTTCCAGAGGTAGGGGCTGTGCACCCTCACTCAGCTGCTGGATCTCTGCCTGTTTCCTGGCTTTCACCCAACCCCAGATTTCGGGGCTGCACTGGCACACCGGGCCCCAAGCCCCAGCTCTCAGGTGGGGCTATGCACCCCTGCTCAGCCATGGCTCTCTGCTGGTTCTTTCACTTTTGCCCAGCTTTCACCTTGCCCCTGCAGACAGGATTGCAGGCAGGACCCCTCTTGCTCACCGGACCCTCAGCCAGGTGGGACTGCTTTCGTGTGCCCCTTCTGCCTCCACCGGGTGGGATTGAGCTCACACCAGACCCAAGTCATGGCTGGCCCAGCTTCTGCCCCCCACCAATGGGACCACACTTCCCTGTCCCACCACTGCCCACCTTCCGGCGAGTCCTCAGCAGTGTGGGTGGGGGCAATGCAGCTCAGACCCTAGCACTCAATACTGTATTCCTGATGGCTCCTTCCTTCTAAGTGACTCTGCTCTGAGTGCCACGGGAGAGCTTGTTTGACTGATGTCCTGCTTCCCTTTGCTGGTATTGCTGGTTCCAGAAGAAATATTCACTTTATATTTGGGGATTGACTCAACCCAGGGTTTAGGGTGGCTGTCCCTCAAAGTGTTTCTCCATGTGCCTCCTGGATTACTCTCTCTTCCTGCTACTTTGGTCCTCTTATCTCTCCCCATCTCCCAGAGTCCCAAGTTAGTGGTTGTGAGAAAGGTTTTCTGCACAGTTCTTTTAAGAAAAATCTTGGGTCTGAGAAATCTCTCTCTCTCTCAAAAACAGTATCCTGGCTTGTTTAGCCACTACATACTGTCCATACAACTCTTCTAGTCTCTGGAGCTGCAGGCTGGGGCTTTGGTCCTGGGGCCTAGGATCTTCCCCTCTCCACTAAACTCACTTCCCTCCACACGAGTCTCTCCAGGCTGCCGTTTGCACCCAGGAGCTGGGTAGCCCTCTCCGCGTTTCTGCTTTTCCTACCAGTCTCTGTGGCTTCTTCAGTCTTCCTTGGTTAAAGAGTCCTCTTAGTTTAGTCCAAAGTTGGTTTTTCCAGATGATGGTTCTTAAAATTAAGTTGTAATCCACTTTGGTTCTGGGAGGTGGAAGTTGGTACTTCCACCTACTCAATCGCCCTTGCTGCTTTTGTTTTTGGTTTTTATTGTTGCATCTTGGGTGATTTTTCCCCAATCTTTTTAAATTTACCAAGGTTTGTTTTATAGCACAGCATATGGTCCAAAGAATTTTTTATGTGCACTTGCAAAGACATGCATTCTGCTGATGTCTGAGTGGATCATTCTATACATATTGCTGTCAAATAGGTCAAATTGGTTGATGGTGTTAATCCAAACCTTTTTTGTACTTGTTGCCTCTCTGTCTAGTTGTTCTTCCATTACTGAGAATGGGCATTAAAATCTTTATTATTGCTAAATAATCTATTTTTCCTTTCAATTCCTTAACTTTTTGCTTCATGTATTGTGGGACTTTGGTTCTGGGTGTGTGCACACTTGTAATTGTTATAGCTTTCTGATATGTTGACTCTCTTGTTATAAAATGACTTTCTCTATCTCATGTAATATTTCTTGTCTCAAAACATATTTTTCTGATAATAAGATAGTCAATATAGCCATCGTAATACCATACAGAATTTTAAAGAAAAATATTATAACAGAGTTCACAAAAAATACAGAAGTTGGCAGAAGTTGGTTTACAGTTGTAATACAAATAACTAATATAATAATTAATAAATAATAGTACAAGAATAAACTCTGTATTCATGTACTGGTAACTGCAACCTACTTCTGCCCACCCCTATATTTGTTCTACTTTCCTCTGGTGTTCTTTCTCTGCAGCTGCCATTAAATACTTCATTGCTACTTTAATTTGAGGGTCTAAAAAAAGAACTGTACAGTCTATACATATTATACTTTGATACATGGTTGCCATAGTAAAATAAGTAATTAATCTTCCCATGTGAAATATCTATGAAGATCACTTTAAATATTTTCCTGTGATGAATCATTGCTCTCTGAAATCAATTATAATATTTATAAAAATAAAGCCTCACATAAATCCTAAAATGGCCAGAAATAAATTAATAGCACTTTCACAATCAAATTCATAACAATTCATCCAATTATGTGAAAGCATTACATAGTAAAGCATATAACTTTAGGTACAATTCTTTGGCAGAGCCTATAAGCTTGGCGCAATGACTATTTTGGTGAAAATTTTAAATCATGGAACAAAGTCCATTCAACAGATTTTGTTTATATATAATCAACCAACTGGTGAAGTCTTTGAAGAGAAAATATAATAAACCCTTTGGCAAATATAGAATATTTAATGTATTGTATCTTTTATACATCTGAACTACAATTAACATTAAAATAGAGTCTATTTTGTTTTTAAAAATATTTGGAAAGAGATTTTTTTTTCCTTTGGCCAAAATAACATCTCATTGGCTTTGTTTACAATGACATTGACACTGAGAATATTATTCTTCTTTATATTCAATATAACAAATATTTACTCACTGTCTACAATGAGCAAGACTCTGTATGTAGCACTGGATGTACATGGGTGATTTAAAAATCTTTCTGCCTAGTTAGGTCTGCAGGTAAGACATGGTATGATACAGTCAGTCTTAGAGGAAGTGGGTTGTGAGAAGGCTTCCTAGATGACCAGTAATATAGGTACTGAATGGTAAGTAATAATTCTCCAGGTGAAGACGAGGGGACATAAACAACATCCCAGGCTCCATGTAGCATTATGAATATAAGATTTTAAGCAAAATATTTTTTTCTAAAAGTAAATTACTTTATTGTGGAGTGGCAAAACTGGAGGACTGGAGACAGGTATAAAAAATGTTACCATAAGCCCAGGTGAGAAGAAGGATGGTCTTTGTTTAAGTACTGAGAATAGACATAGAGAGAAGCTGGTGAATTATAGAGCTTTACAGGAGAAAAATGACATGACACATTTTTTTCTGGACTATGTAGGCAGAAAAAGAGGAAAGTGAGGAAGATGATTCCCAGAGCAGGAGCTTGAGTGAGTAAATGAATGGAGTGCCATTTACTAGAATTACAGGTCAAGAAGAATCGTGTAGTTCTTGGGCAGGCAGTGGGTAGCTGGGGTATTCCGAGTGGGCCCCTGTAGGCAAGGTGACACATTTGTTTGTAACATGTTAGTTTAAGTGGTTCCTAACATGTTAGTTTATATACTAGGAGACACCTAATAGATATCTATTAGTGCAGATAAATTCATTCTGAAACTTAGGAGAGGGATCTCTGATAATAAAAAATTTTAATTCATCAGTTTATAGCCTGAAGCTATGGAATTAGCCAGAGACAGCAGATAAAAAAAAAAGTCAAGAATAGTCCTTAGAAAATTAATTGACTGTCTTAGGAAAAGGAACGACTGAAAAGATTAAACAGGAAAATGTTTCTAAATGTAGAAAGTCAGGAAGAGCTAATATCCCAGAAGGCAAAAAGAAGTTAGTTGCCAATTCCAGGAATGAAGGCATGTATTATTTGTCTTTATATATTTGGGAACTTTAATAAAAACAGAATCAATGGAGGAGTTCAGAGAACTACCACATGGTAGGGAACTGAGAATTAATTATGTCATAGACAGCTAATGCAGAAATTTTCCCTTCCTTGTTAAAATAAATAATAATACTGAATAAAATAATTGAATAATTAAGAGTAACAGAATATGTCACCCACAAATATTCACCTATGGTATATTACTTTGAGGTGTAGGCACTTGAAAAACCTCAAATGCAGGGAGAGCCTTTCTATACACTTCCCTTATCTGCCTAAAGACAGAAAATCCAAAGGAACTCAATTATCATATATCCCCTCTCAGGCTGTTTCTTCTACCAGGGAGGATTGACTCATCACAGGATGTCTTTACCACTCCCAGACACACACAGTCACAAACTATCAGACCTCTCATCTGTGCTTCTAAGAATCCATTCATCTTTCATAGACATCATTTACTCTCCGCTGAGAGGCCTTCATTGTCCATCCCTTTTCCTGTTAGGATGGTATTTAAGCCTGAATTCTAAGCCACCTGCTTGAGTTACTCATTTTCTCCTGAGTATCTCCCATGTATACATGAGATATACATGTTAATAAGTTTGCTTTTCTCTTGTTAACCTGTCCTTTATTACAGGGAGTTGCAGCTAAGACTGCAGAAGGGTAGAGGAAATAATTCTTCCTCCCATACAACAACATTTAAGCGAATAGTCAAACATTCAAGAAAAAAAATCCTATGTGCCAAGATTGAGAAGGAATCTCAAAGCCAGGCAGAAGAGTGGCAAAACACAAGTAGTCCACAGGGATACTGGGAAGCAAGATGCCAACTGGAGGCTGATGTTCTTTTTTTTTTTTTTTTTTTAAATAAATTTTTATTAATGGTAATGGGATGACATTAATAAATCAGGGTACATATATTCAAAGAAAACATGTCTAGGTTATTTTGTCATTAAATTATGTTGCGTACCCCTCGCCCAAAGTCAGATTGTTCCACCAATCTATCTAGTTCTATCTAGTTTTCTGTGGCCCTCCCCCTCCCCCTAACTCTCTCCCTCCCTCCCTCCCATGTCCTCCCTCCCCCCACCCCTGGTAACCACCACACTCTTGTCCATGTCTCTTAGTCTCATTTTTATGTTCCACCAATGTATGGAATCATGTAGTTCTTGTTTTTTTCTGATTTACTTATTTCACTCCTTATAATGTTATCAAGATCCCACCATTTTGCTGTAAATGATCTGATGTCATCATTTCTTATGGCTGAGTAGTATTCCATAGTGTATATGTGCCACATCTTCTTTATCCAGTCTTCTATTGAAGGGCTTTTTGGTTGTTTCCATGTCTTGGCCACTGTGAACAGTGCTGCAATGAACATGGGGCTACATGTGTCTTCACGTATCAATGTTTCTGAGGTTTTGGGGTATATACCCAGTAGAGGGATTGCTGGGTCATAAGGTAGTTCTATTTGCAGTTTTTTGAGGAACCACCATACTTTCCTCCATAATGGTTGTACTACTTTACAATCCCACCAACAGTGAATGAGAGTTCCTTTTTCTCCACAGCCTCTCCAACATTTGCTATTACCCGTCTTGTTGATAATAGCTAATCTAACAGGGGTGAGGTGGTATCTCACTGTAGTTTTGATTTGCATTTCTCTAATAACTAATGAAGCTGAGCATCTTTTCATATATCTGTTGGCCATTTGTATCTCTTCCTGGGAGAAGTGTCTGTTCATGTCCTCTTCCCATTTTTTTATTGGATTGCTTGTTTGTTTGTTGTTGAGTTTTATGAGTTCTTTGTAAATTTTGGATATTAGGCCCTTATCTGAGCTGTCGTTTGAAAATATCAGTTCCCATATAGTTGGCTGTCTGTTTATTTTGATATCAGTTTCTCTTGCTGAGCAAAAACTTTTAATTCTGATGTAGTCCCATTCATTTATCTTTGCCTTCACTTCTCTTGCCATTGGAGTCAAGTTCATAAAATGTTCTTTAAAACCCAGGTCCATGAGTTTAGTACCTATGTCTTCTTCTATGTACTTTATTGTTTCAGGTCTTATATTTAGGTCTTTGATCCATTTTGAATTAATTTTAGTACACGGGGACAGGCTGTAGTCGAGTTTCATTCTTTTGCATGTGGCTTTCCAGTTTTCCCAACACCATTTGTTGAAGAGGCTTTCTTTTCTCCATTGTGTGTTGTTGGCCCCTTTATCAAAGATTATTTGACCATATATATGTGGTTTTATTTCTGGGCTTTCTATTCTGTTCCATTGGTCTGAGTGTCTATTTTTCTGCCAATACCATGCTGTTTTGATTATCGTGGCCCTATAATATAGTTTAAAGTCAGGTATTGTAATGCCCCCAGCTTCATTCTTTTTCCTTAGGATTGTTTTGGCTATTCGGGGTTTTTTATAGTTCCATATAAATCTGATGATTTTTTGTTCCATTTCTTTAAAAAATCTCATAGGGATTTTGATGGGAATTGCATTAAATTTGTATATTGCTTTGGGTAATATGGCCATTTTGATTATATTTATTCTTCCTATCCAAGAACAAGGAATATTTTTCCATCTCATTGTATCTTTTTTGATTTCCCTTAACAATGCTTTGTAATTTTCATTATATAGGTCCTTTACATTCTTTGTTATGTTTATTCCTAGGTATTTTATTTTTTTTGTTGCAATCGTGAAGGGGATTATTTTTTTGAGTTCGTTTTCTAATATTTCATTGTTGGCATATAGAAAGGCTATGGACTTTTGTATGTTAATTTTGTATCCTGCGACCTTACTGTATTGGTTTATTGTTTCTAATAATCTTTTTGTGGATTCCTTCGGGTTTTTGATGTATAGGATCATATCATCAGCAAAAAGTGATACCTTTACTTCTTCTTTTCCGATATGGATGCCTTTTATTTCTTTGTCTTGTCTGATTGCTCTGGCCAGAACTTCTAGCACCACGTTAAATAAGAGTGGAGAGAGTGGACAACCCTGTCTTGTTCCTGATTTAAGGTAGAAAGTCCTCAGTTTTATGCCGTTTAATAGGATGTTGGCTTATGGTTTATCATATATGGCCTTTATCATGTTGAGATATTTTCCTTCTATACCCATTTTGTTGAGAGTCTTAAACATAAAATTGTGTTGTATTTTATCAAAAGCCTTTTCTGCATCTATTGATAAGATCATGTGGTTTTTGTTCTTTGTTTTGTTGATATGGTGTATTACGTTAACCGTTTTACGTATGTTGAACCATCCTTGAGATTCTGGGATGAATCCCACTTGATCATGATGTATTATTTTTTTAATATGTTGTTGTATTCGGTTTGCCAGTATTTTGTTTAGTATTTTAGCATCTGTATTCATTAGAGATATTGGTCTGTAGTTTTCTTTCTTTGTGCCATCCTTGCCAGGTTTTGGTATGAGGGTTATGTTGGCCTCATAAAATGTGTTTGGAAGTATTGCTTCTTCTTCAATTTTTTGGAAGACTTTGAGTAGAATAGGAACCGAGTCTTCTTTGAATGTTTGATAGAATTCACTAGCATAACCGTCTGGGCCTGGACTTTTATTTTTGGGGAGATTTTTAATAGTTTTTTCTATTTCCTCCCTGCTGATTGGTCTGTTTAGGCTTTCTGCTTCTTCATGACTCAGTCTAGGAAGGTTGTATTGTTCTAGGAATTTATCCATTTCTTCTAGATTGTTGTATTTGGTGGCATATAATTTTTCATAGTATTCTACAATAATTCTTTGTATATCTATGATGTCTGTGGTGATCTCTCCTCTTTCATTTTGGATTTTATTTATTTGAGTCCTGTGTCTTTTTTCCTTGGTGAGTCTTGCCAAGGGTTTGTCTATTTTGTTGATCTTTTTAAAGAACCAGCTCCTTGTTTTATTGATTTTTTCTATAGTTTTTCTGTTCTCTATTTCATTTATTTCTGCTCTGATTTTTATTATCTCCTTTCTTCGGCTGGTTTTGGGTTGTCTTTGTTCTTCTTTTTCTAGTTCCTTAAGGTGTGAAGTTAAGTGGTTTACTTCGGCTCTCTCTTGTTTGTTCATATAGGCCTGAAGTGATATGAACTTTCCTCTTATTACTGATTTTGCTGCATCCCAGAGATTCTGATATGTCGTATTTTCATTTTCATTTGTCTGTATATATCTTTTGATCTCTGCGCTTATTTCTTCTTTGACCCATTCATTTTTTAGAAGTATGTTGTTTAGTTTCCACATTTTTGTGGGTTTTTCCCCCTCTTTTTTGCAGTTGAATTCTAGTTTCAAGGCTTTATGATCAGAAAATATGCTTGGTACAATTTCAATTTTTCTAAATTTGCTGATATTGTCTTTGTGGCCCAACATATGGTCAATTCTTGAGAATGTTCCATGTACACTAGAGAAAAATGTATACTCTGTTGCTTTGGGATGAAGTGTCCTGTAGATGTCTATCATATCCAGGTGTTCTAGTATTTCGTTTAAGGCCACTATATCTTTATTGATTCTCTGTTTGGATGACCGATCTAGAGCCGTCAGCGGTGTATTGAGGTCTCCAAGTATGATTGTATTTTTGTTAGTTTTTGTTTTAAGGTCAATAAGTAGCTGTCTTATATATTTTGGTGCTCCTTGGTTTGGTGCATATATATTAAGGACTGTTATGTCTTCTTGATTCAACTTCCCCTTAATCATTATGAAATGACCATTTTTGTCTCTGAGTACTTTTTCTGTCTTGTAGTCAGCATTATTAGATATGAGTATTGCTACGCCTGCTTTTTTTGGGGTGTTGTTTGCTTGGAGTATTGTTTTCCAGCCTTTCACTTTGAATTTGTTTTTATCCTTGTTGCTTAGATGTGTTTCTTGTAGGCAGCATATAGTTGGATTTTCTTTTTTAATCCATTCTGCTACTCTGTGTCTTTTTATTGGTAAGTTTAATCCATTTACATTTAGTGTAATTATTGACACTTGTGGGTTCCCTACTGCCATTTTATAAATTGCTTTCTGTTAGTTTTGTATCTAGTTTGATTCTTCTCTTTTGTTTTTCTATCATTTGTTTTTGTTTGTTTGTGTTCCATACTTCTTTCCTCTGTTGCTACCTTTTTTAAGTCAAGTGTTTTTGTGGTGGTTATTTCAAGTGTGGTTACCATTAAGTAATGAAAAGGGTACCTACCATATTCATTGTAGTACCCTATCTTATAAGTATTTCTGCACTTCATCGTCCTTTGCTACTGTTAATCTCCATCCTCTCCCCCCTTTTTTTCCTTTGTTGTCACAGTTTAAGTTTGGTTTTATTGTGTTCTTGGTGGAGCTGTTACTTGTGGTGTTGTTTTCTTTTGTTCTTTGAATCTGGTTGGAAAACCCCCTTTAGTATTTCCTGGAGTGGGGGCTTTCTGTTGATAAATTCTCTCATCTTTTCTGAATTTGTGAATGTTCTTATATCTCCTTCATACTTGAAGGATAGCTTTGATGGGTATAGTATTCTTGGCTGAAAGTTCCTCTCTTTCAGGGCTTTAAATATTGGGGTCCACTCTCTTCTAGCTTGTAGAGTTTCTGCTGAGAAATCTGATGATAATCTAATAGGCCTTCCTTTATATGTTGTACTCTTCTTTTCCCTGGCTGCCTTGAGAATTTTTTCTTTGTCTTTGGTTTGTGTCATCTTTATTATGATGTGCCTTGGAGTGGGTTTGTTGGGGTTAAGAAAACTCGGTGTTCTGTTTGCTTCTTGAATTTGAGGCTTTAGTTCTTTCCACAGGCTTGGGAAGTTCTCGTCTATTATTTGTTTGAGTATATTCTCCATTCCATTTTCTTTCTCTTCTCCCTCTGATATACCTATTATTCTTATGTTATTCTTTCTGATGGAGTCAGACAATTCCTGTAGGGCTTTCTCGTTTTTTATTATTTTTGAGTCTCTTTCTTCTTCTCTCTGTTGTGCCTCAAGTTGTTTGTCTTCTATTTCACTAATCCTATCCTCAATCTAGGCTGTTCTGTTAGCTAAGCTTGTTACCTCGTTTTTCAGCTCGTGAATTGAGTTTTTCATTTCTGTTTGATTTGTTTTAATAGTTTCAATTTCCTTGGTAATATATTCTTTGTGTTCATTGAGTTGTTTTCTGATCTCCCTATATTGCCTTTCTGTGTTTTCTTGTATATCTCTGAGTATTTTTAAGATTTCTATTTTAAATTCTCTGTCATTTTGCTCCAAGGCTTCCAGTATGTTAAGTCTTTTCTCCATAGATTTTTCCATATCTATTTGTGTTACCTCTCTTTCTTTTGTATCCATAATATTCGATTTCCTCTTTCTTATTGGCATCTGAGGGTGGTCTTGTTGATAGCACTAATTAGAATTAATAAAGAGTAAAAGTAAAAAAAAAAAAAGGGTAAAACACCCCGCAAAAAAAAATAGTAATAATTTATTATTTCCCCCTTTTTTTCTTTCTTCTCTTTCCCTCCTCTCCCCTCTTCAGGGAAATATCGTGCCTATAATGGAGGGCCTGATTTGGGGTGAAGAGTTCAAGGGGCAAAAAAAGGGAGTAGGGACCTACTAAATGCAAAAAAAAAAAAAAAAAAAAGGAAGAAAATTTTTGACAAGCATAAGATGATTTGCTTGTAAGTGATGGTCAACTAAGAGATATAATGAGAGGGATAAGAGGGAACCAGAAAAAAGGACCAAAAAAAGAATAATAAAGAAGAAAAAAATAAAAATAATAAGTAAAAATCTGTTGTATTAAGTGGAGCGAAGACTAAATACAATGGAGATCTTGGGTTGGGAGGACCCAAAATGCCACAAAAATAAACAAACAAGAAAAAAACAAAAACAAAAGCAAAAAAGAAAAATAAAGCCAAAAAAAGCCTTGAGTCCCAAATTAACTAATTTGTTCGTGATTGAGGATTAAATGGGAGGAAAGTAAAACGAGAAAAGAAAAAACGAATAGAAAGGAAAAAATAAGAAAAAGAGAAAAACGAAGGAAGAAATAAAATAGGAGGAGAAAAAAACAAAATAAAGCAAATCAAAAAAAAAACAAAAGAGGAAAGAGTGAGAGTTAAGTGTTTTCGAGTATAACCTTAAAGGAGGGTGAGGATGAAGAAGAAAAATAAAATGTAACACTTATGGGTAGTGTAGTTCAAGAAAAGGGAAGCATAAGATGGGCAGAGAATAGAAGGACCGAGGTGGAGGAAATAAAGGCAATAAGATAGAAGAAACAAACAACAACAAAAAAAAATTAGTGGAACAAGTTGTAAAGTCTGTGGATTTTTCTTGATTTTGAGAGATTAACTTCTTCCTTTTTCTTTTCTCTCCCTCTTCCTGGTCAGTGACTCTGTACCCCAGGCTCTGCCCCTGTGTCACACTTAGGTAGGGATTTGCAGTTGATGGGATTCTATAGCAATGTCATATAATTGGCTTTAGTCTTGCTGGTAGTCAAGGTTTGTTGGCGTTTGCAGGGTCCAACGATGAGAGAGTTTGCTTTCCTGGATTCTCTCTCCTAGTCCCCCCTTCCTGAATTAGCAGCCTGGTGATCCAGCTATAAGGCTGCAACTGCTTCTGCCTGGGGAGTAAGAGGCTCAAAGAGCTGGGAAATCCTCACTCTATCCCCACTCAGTGCAAGGCTTTGGGAAAGGCTCTGACAGTCAGGGCCTCCAGTGTAATCAGGCAGGGGTGGGATTCAATTGTTGTCAAGGTGACTGTTCAGCGCCTATCATTTAGTTGGACCTCTCAACCCAGGCTTTCCCCACTTTGTAGCCTGTTTTTGCAGGGAAGAAGAGGCACTAGTCTCTGCTTGCGACTAGTGTAGTATAGATCTTATTATCTGCCAAGTCCTTCTTGTTAGCGTTTATCCCTGAATATGGAGGCTCTATCAATCAGAAGTTGCCCCCACCCCTTTAGCGAGAGGCACTAAAAAATATCATGCCTCTTGTCTTGGGTTGCTGAACTGAGAGAAATCTTATCAATTAGAACCGAGGGTGCGCAGATTTCATGGGTTAAGCTAACTTCAGTGATTGGGTCGCAGTTGTGCTCCCGAAGGTATTTTAGGCTGCCTGCACGCGCCCCTCCCCCAACGCTTGATTGTTAGCTTGAATGGCTGGGTGAGGTGCCCCGCCCACGGAGAGAATCTCCCAAGTAGAAGACCACCCTGGTGCCTCTCCCGCTCGCCCTGCCGCTGGCGGCTGGATCGCACCAGACGCAGGATAATGGGGCACCCTGGGTGTGCGGGCCAGTAGGGCGCTCTGGGCGTGTGGAATGCCCAAGGCACGCGCGCGAATGGGGTGCTCCGGGCACCGGTGGCTGGCGACTCTCACTCGCAGTGCGCGGGCCACTGGGAACGTTAGCGGTGCTCGCTCTGCAACCGGACCGGGCGCGCACCGGAGGCTGCTCGCCGCTCCGGAGTGTGGGCAGTGCTCGCTCAGCAACCGGACCGGGTGCGCGCCAGCGGCTGCTCACGGCTCCCGAGTGTGGGCGGTGCTCGCTCTGCAACCGGACCGGGCACGCCGGTGGCTGCTCGCGGCTCGCTCTGCAACCGGACCAGGCACGCCGGTGGTTGCTCGCCGCTCCGGAGTGTGGGCGGTGCTCGCTCTGCAACCGTACCGGGCACGCGCCCGCGGCTGCTCGCGGCTCCCGAGTGTGGGCTGACTCACCACAGGCGCACTCCCTCGCGGCTTGAATGAACATCGCTGCGGTAGCTTCCTCCACACCCTTGTCTCTCAGATTCAAGTGATAACAGTCCTTTCGCTTTCAGTTTGTGTGGAACTCCGGAATGCTCCGAGGATAAATTTTTCTGTTTCTAGTTGATAAATTTGTTGTGATTTAGGGGAGATCTGTCGGACGCGCTGCTCACGGCGCCATTTCCGTGACGTCCCTCCGAGGCTGATGTTCTAATGCCCGATGGAGAGCATAAGGCCTTAGGCCCACGCATGATGAGGTTGCTCATTCATTGCCAGCTACACTTTCTGCATAAATTTATCACCACCCATCACTAAACTCAGGAGAAATAAAACTTTACTGGACAGGAACTTTCTCCAAAGTGACTCATAAGTAATTATAATCCTAAACTTGGCAATATCTGTAAATAAAAACTCCATGTACAAACTATTGTACAACTCCTAAAACCTAAAGTGAGGAATTAGTATAAAAGCATTTCTTGCTTCTCAGAAGCTCACTGATTCTCAGGAGAAACGAGGGTAAATCTACCCTCCACAGATGCCTCCATGACTCAGTGCACTTCCAGTGAAATCTTCCACTGAACAACAGTATCCTCTAAAAACTGTACAGGTCCAGAAATAATAAATAAGAAAACTATATTTAAGAGGGTGAAGTTAATTCATCATTTCTTTCACTCAGTTAAGCTGTGAAGAGAAGCAAAACAGAGAGGAGAGAGAGAGAGGACATAAACTGTATGGTAATATGAATTTAAGAACAAGAAGGACTTGGTTATGTGTATGTGCTGATAAGAAAAAAAAAGTCTGTTAGAAAGGTAAAATTAAATCAATTAGAGGCCCTGGCCGATTGGCTCAGTGGACAGAGCTTCAGTCCTCTGTGCAGACATGCCAGGTTCAATCCCCAGTCAGGGCACATGTCAGAAGTTACCATCTTCTTCTCTTCTCCTCCTCCTTCCCCTCCCCCACCTCTCCTTCTTCCCCTACCATAGCCAGTGGCTTGACTGGTTCCAACATTGGCACTGGGCACTGAGGATAGCTCCATTGATTTGAGCATCAGCCCCTAAATGAAGGTTGCCTGGTGGATCCCAGTCAGGGTGCATAGTGGAGTCTGTCTATCTCCCCTCCTCTCACTTAAAAATATCATTTAGAATTTGGGGGGAAAATCAGTGCTAAATGTTTCTGAAGAAATATTTTAAGTGGAGAAATTAGCCATAAACATTAGGGGGGGAAATGTTTTTGCAAATATAGTAAGATACAGGTAAATAAGAATAAATGATAGAAAAGTGTAACAAGAAGTTGAGTTTTCAATTTCATAACATGATTACACTTAATACTTACAACAATAGTGAAATTTTGATACTGTTAGTACTCTCAAAGTGAATCCTACATTGAGTGAATTGTCCAGTATTTTTTTTCTTCTTTTCTTTCTTTCTTTCTTTTTCTTCTTTTTTAAGTGAGAAAAGAGTAGATAGTGAGACAGACTCCCACATGCACCCCAACCAGGACCCACCTGGCAACCCTGTCTGGGGAGGATGCTTGAGTACCGAGCTCTTTATAGCACCTTAGGCTACTGTGCTTGAACCAACCAAGCCATCCTCAGTGCCCAGGGCCACGCTTAACCCAACTGAGCCACTGACTATGGGAGGGGAAGAGGGTGAGAAAAGAGAGGGGGGGGGACTGAGGTCACTTCTCCTGTGTTCCCTGACTGGGAATCAAACCCAGATGACCATGCACTGGGCCAATGCTCTACCACTGAGGTACTTTCTCTTCATAATCCTATACAAGCCTCACACCATAAAAATTTTAGTGAAACTCAAACACTATAAAGGTGACTACATCAATTATTACAGTATCTCAGAAAGAAGGAGCTATCAGCTACTTCTAATTCCTATTTCCAAAATGAGGAGTTTACTCTGCCATGTCCCATGATAAGCCAATATACCATATAAGCTATATGAATACACTAAAAATGAACACAGATTGTGCTCACATGATACTAAAACCAGATAAAGTGAAAATCACAAATTTACACATGAATGCTGTGTACAAGCAGCATGAATTATCTCTGAACTGACCAGTTCTACTGTACCATCTTCAGATCCGCAATCCTCTGTGTACACACACACAGTGTAGTTTATAAAAATTACATGAGTTCCTGGATCTTTCCTTTAGCCTGCAGTTTAAATTCAACCTTTGAGAAATCTATCTTATACATCCAATTGAAAATGGGTCCACTCTGGTAAATTCTTTCACTGTATCTCTTCCCATAACATTGCCCAGTTGAAACCCTGTGTTCTTCTGGAACAGCGATTTACAAGCTTTTTCATCTCATAGCACTCATAAGCTAATCACTAAAATTCTGTGGCACGTCAAAAAATATATTTGTTGCCAATCTGACAAAAAGAAATCAGGGAGACAAAATGGCGATGGAGTAGGTGGACATACCAACTTCCACCTCTCAGAACCAAAGTGGATTACAAACTAATTTTAAGAACCAACATCTGGAAAAACCAACTTTGGACTAAACTAAGAGGGCTCTTCAACCAAGGAACACTGAAGAAGCCACACTGAGACTGGTAGGAAAAGCAGAAATGCAGAGAGGGCTGCCCAGCTTTCCGGAGTGAAGAGCAGCTGGGAGAGACTCGTGTGGCAGGAAGTGAGTTCAGCAGAGAGGGGAGGATCCTGAGTCCCAGGAACAAAGCCCTAGCCTACAGCCCCAGAGCCTAGGAGAGGTGTATAGACAGTATTTAGCTGGAAACAAGTCAGGATACTGTTTGTGAGAAAGAGACTGATTTCTCAGACCCAGGATTCTTCTTAAAGGGACCGCACAGAAAACCTCTCTCACAACCACTCACCAGGGGCTCCAGGGGGACGGGGAAAGAGGAGAAGACTGGAGCAGCAAAAAGAGAGTATAATCTAGGAGGCACAGGAATAAACACTTTGAGGGACAGCCACCCTAACCCCTGGGACGAGTCACTCCCCAAATCTGAAGTGAGTATTTCCCCTGGAAACAGCAATACCAGCAAAGGGAAGCAGGACACCAGCCAAACAAGCTCTCCCACAGCACTTAGAGCAGAGTAGCTTAGAAGGAGGGAGGTTTTGGGACTACAGTAGTGAGTCTTAGGGTCTGAGCTGCAGCACCCCTGCCCACAAGGCTGAGGGCTCACCTGAGGGCAGTGGTGGGACACGGAAGCGTGGTTCTGTCAGCAAAGGTGGAAGCTGGAAGCCGGCTGGCCAACACTGAGGCCCAGGTGCAAACTCAGTCTTGCTTAGCTGAGGAGGAGGGGATGTGCGAAAGTGGTCAAGCACAGCTGCTGGCCACCTACAATCCAGCCTGTGGGGGAAGGGCAGGAGCCCCCAAAGGGGTGGAGACTTGCCCTTGAGGAAGGGCACAGGAGCACAGCCTTGCCCCGCCCATGAGACCAAGGCTTGCAGCTCTCCCACAAGCAGGCTCCTCCTGCAGGGGCAGGCCGAAAGCCCGGAATCAGGCGGAGACCCGCAACTGAGCAAAGGTGCTCAGCCCTGCCCTCGGGGTCGAGCATAACGTCACCCACAGGGGCAGGGCAAAGGCCAAAGCCATAGAGGTTTCTACACCTGAGTATGTGATCACAGCCACTCCCGTGAAGGAGAGGCAGAAACCACAGCAACAGCCCCAGTGGGAAGGCACTGGCAACACCCATACCTGAACACTTTAGGCAGCAACAGCAGAGGGGGTGGCAAACCTGCAGACAGACCACATCTAGGGAACACAGAGGCCACACCCAGTGGACTCCAGTGGCCAAAACCTTCTTTACACAGACAAAATGAGAAGGCAGAGAAATGCAACACAAATAAATCAAGAGAAATCTCCAGAAAAGGACCTGGATGAGTCAGATATAACCAAATTACCAGATGCAGAGTTTAAAATAATGATTGTTAGGATGCTTAACGATCTTAGAAAAACAATAAACAGTCATTAAGAACACCTAAATAAAGAGATAGCAAATATAAAAAAGGACATTGAAATAATAAAAAAAAAAATCCGTCAGAAATTAAAAATACAATATCACAAATGAAGAACACAGTGGAAGGAATTAAAAGCAAACTAGATGAAGCTGAGAATCGAATCAGTGAGTTAGAGGACAAGATAAATGAAGGCACAGAGGCAGAGCAGAAAAAAATAAGAGACTCAAAAAGTATGAGGAAAATCTAAGAGGGCTCTGTGACAACATGAAGAGAAATAACATCCGCATCATAAGGGTTTCTGAAAAAGAAGAAAAAGAACAATGGATAGAGACTTTGTTCAAACATATCCTAGCTGAAATCAGGGAAGATACAAACAAGTGGAAGCTTATGACTAGGAAGGATAAACATCATTAAAATGTCTATATTACCCAAAGCAATTTACAAATTCAATACAATACCAATTAAAATACCATTGACTTACTTCAAAGATACAGAACACATATTCCAAAAATTTATATGGAACCAAAAGAGAACACGAATAGTCTCAGCAATCTTGAAAGGGAAGAATAAAGTGGGAGGTATCACACTTCTGGATATCAAGTTATACTACAAGGCCATTGTACTCAAAACAGCCTGATATTGGCATAAGAACAGGCATATAGATCAATGGAACAGAATAGAGAACCCAGAAATAAATCCACAGCTTTATGGGCAACTGATATTTAACAAAGGAGGTAAGAGCATACAATGGAGTAAAGACAGCCTCTTCAACAAATAGTGTTGGGAAAATTGGACAAACTACACAATGGGATAACATATTCGACCTTACGTCTGATAAGGGGTTAATAAACAAAATTTATAAAGAACTTGTAAAACTCAATACCAGGAAGACAAACAATCCAATCAAAAAATGGGCAAAAGAAATGAATAGACACTTCTCCAAAGAGGACATACAGATGGTCAATAGGCATATAAAAAAATGCTCAACATCACTAATCATTAGAGAAATGCAAATTAAAACCACAATGAGATATCACCTCACACCAGTCAGAATGGTGCTCATCAACAAAACAACCCAGAATAACTGCTGGGGAGGATGTGGAGAAAAGGGAACCCTCCTGCTCTGCTGGTGGGAATGCAGACTGGTGCAGCCACTGTGGAAAACAGTATGGAGATTCCTCAAAAAATTAAAAATTGAACTGCCTTTTGACCCAACTATCCCACTTTTAGGAATATATCCCAAGAACACCATAGCACTGTTTCAAAAGAAGAAATGCATTCCCATGTTTATGGTAGCATTGTTCACAATAGCAAAGATCTGGAAACAGCCCAAGTATCCCTCAGAGGACAAGTGGATTAAAAAGCTTTGGTACATATATACTATAGAATACTACTCAGCCATAAGAAATGATGACATCGGATCATTTACAACAACATGGATGGACCTTGATAACATTATACTGAGAGAAGTAAGTAAATCAGAAAAACTAAGAACTATATGATTCCATACATAGGTAGGACATAAAAATGAGACTCAGAGACATGGACAAGAGTGTGGGGGTTACAGGGTGGGGGGAGAGGAGAGGGAGGGGGTAGGGGGAGTGGAGGGGCACAACAAAAACCAGTTAGAAGGTGACGGAAGACAATTGGACTTTGGGTGATGGGAATGCAGCATAATCAAATGTCAAAATAACCTAGAGATGTTTTCTCTGAACATATGTACCCTGATTTATCAATGTCACCCCATTAAAATTAATAATAAAAAAGAAATAGGGATAATTTTGATTCATTCATGCTGGAACAAATTGTTGTGTTGGCAGTTACATATATTTTTTTTAGTTGACAATCTAAGGGAAAAGAGGTCACTGCCCCTGACCAAGCAGTCAGGTACTGCATGTTTTCAAAATTCGTGCAGCACACCGGCGTTGCAGTCACGGCACTCCAGTTGAAAACTGCTGTTCTAGAACAACATCTAACACACTTCTATTTGGGAAGCACAAATGCAATATATCAAAAATTAGTTCAGGATATTCATTGAACTACTCAACAAGTACAGTTTTGCTGATATGTACTAGATATTGTTATAGGCCTGTGGCATGAGCAATAAATAAAGTCACAAAGTCCCTGTCTACATGGAGCTTCATTCTATGGGGGAAATAAATAAATAAATAAAGTAAATATAATACTCTAATATGTATAAAATTAATTTCACATATATAAGTTAATAAAGTATAACACTAGGACATAAAATTCACATATGTATTATGCTATACACCTACTATATTATGACCAAGAAAACAACCACTGGCAATGAAGTAGAACAATTTCTATGAATCATATAGAGTTCATATTCCCAAATGACAGAATGGAAAAAAAACTTGTAACCTATAAGGTTGAGCACTTGGAGGGTATTGTCTCAGTAGTGAAGCTAAATTATTCCTAAATTAAAGGTTGATCTGGATCTACCTAACAAAACTTAAAGGCAGTATTTTAAAGAATCAAAAGGTTGCAAAGTAACTAAACTGCATTCCTAAACAAAACACAAAAACATATAAAGAAATAAAAAACAAATGTAGTACTCACTTCATAATTAGCAATGCTTGTGTCAAATTAAAAATTACCAGGCATGCACCCACAGTGAGAAGAAAATCAAATCAATAGACACAGGCCAAGAAATTACAGAGATAATACAACTAGGAACAAAAGATTATAAACTACTACAAATACATTTCTTATGTTTAAAAAGAGAGAAAACATGGCATGTTAGTAAGAGACATAGAAGACATATTAAAATCCAGAGATGTACACTGGATGAGACTGACAGCAGATTAGTTATTGAAGAAAAGACTAGTGATCTTGAAAATATAAGAGAAATCACCCAAAATAAAAGACACAAAGAGAAAAATGAATAAAAAGTGAACAGAGAGTATAATGAGCTTCAAGATTACATCAAGGGTGCTGATATATGTGTGACTGAAAAAATAACTAAATTTTTCTAGACTTAGTGAATAATAAACCTACAGATCCAAGAAGCTGAAAAAAATAAAACCAAGCACAATTACAAATTTATTTCTCCTCTCAGGGATATAAATAAAAGGCATCAGTAAAATCTAAAAACTGGTCAAGAAAGTGATTATATCACCTGACCAGGTGGTGGCGCAGTGGACAGAGCTTCCACCTGGGACACTGAGGAACCAGGTTTGAAACCCCAATGTCACCGGCTCAAGGGTGGGCTCACCAGCTTGAACACAGGGTCTCCGTCTTGAGTGTGGGATCATAGACATAACCCCACGGTTGCTGGCTTAAAACCCTCATTTGCTGGCTTGAGCAAAGGGTCACTGGTTTGGCTGGAGCTCCCCCACACACCAGTCAAGGCACACATGAGAAAGCAATCAATGAACAATTAAGGAGCTGCAACTATGAGTTGATGCTTATCTCTCTTCCTTCATGTCTGTCTGTCCCTGTCGCTCTCTTTCTCTCACTAAAAAGAAAAAATGATTATTTAAATAGAAAAAAACAATCTAAATGGTAACATAAATTTGAGTAACTGTGTATAGAAAAGTAGAACCCAATTAATTAGGTTAGTAGAAGCTGCTCTTTCCATCAGCCTTTGGTACAATTATAGACAAAGAATATACTCCCGGCACATTTCCAACTTCATTAGTCATATGAATATTTGAATGGTAATAATTTAAACTTTACACATTGGTTCTCAAGTGTTCGATTATTGGTGATCAACAGAGATCTAAATTTAGAATACAGTGTTTTCAACCTTGATTATGTTGGAAGAAATAAACCAGATAGAGAAAAGTTGAGAGAATAATAAGAGTGTTCATAATAAGTCAAGAAATAGAATTTTAGACATTTGTAATTATAGATGTAAGCAATAGAAAAATTAAATACAGATAAATATATAATTGCGACTGATACATAAGTACATATTTATAAGAGCACACATGATAAATCAACATTATCACTGATAAATCAATCAATAAATCTGTTAACACATATAGAGTTATGGAGATACTATGAAAGGAACCAAAAGCTGAAATCTAAACAGGAGCTGCTTCTGAGAACTGAGAGTGAAGGAAGAGTGTCGATGAGATGGATATCGATAGTTTATCAACATAAACTTTTCTGTATGTTAGATTCTTTAAAAAGTCTAAATATTGCTTTTACTTACTTTTGCTAAAAAAAAAAAAAAAGCTAGCAAAATATCTCTCAACATGCACACTCCATTTCCTTGACACAATATTTTTCTTGGTTTCCATATTTTCATCTGAAGTCAATACCTTTGAAGATAATCGAATATAATAGGAATTTCTTGTTCTTTAAAACTCCCACATATAACTGGTTATAAAATCATATAGACTCTTCCTGTATGATAATTTCTGTTTTAAGTGCTGCCTTAAAAATAAGTGCCTAGAGTACAAAGGAGGAAAAGGTTGTTTTCGGAATTCAAAGCCCTTGCCATTATGACCCCACTGATTTTTTTTCAACTTGATCTTCCTCTGCACTCCTACATGACCCATTTCTCACTGTCATACTAAGGCCGCATGAATCTGTCCATCACCCATGCATACATTCAAAATAATATTGAGTGCCTGCAATGTGCCAGTCACTGCAAGCTATAGGTTATAAGAATATGAAAAACAGTCAATCATGGGGCAAACATTAGAAGCTAATATTCAAGAAGAATTCATCCAAGGTCTTCATGCGTCTCAGACTGACAAATACTAACAGAGAATCAGAAAGCTAAAGAAAATGAAAATGGATGCCAGGGAGCATATCAGATAGTCTCACTCCCTACATCAACTTTATAAGCTGCACAACGCAGAATCTTCCCTCGGCGAAAATTCAAATCCACATAGAAGACTGTGCCTTTAGGGAGTTGTCTGAAAAGAGTAGAAACTGAAAATGTAAAAACAATAAATTTCAAAAGTATAACTTACACAAGAGCTCTCATCTGAAATTTATTTCGCTTCATAACTCTTACCCAATAATAATCTTTTAATTCGTATTTACTCGTATTTATTCATGACACATTTAGTCATGCTGTTTTATTAGAAGTCATGTTAATTTCTTCTCTGATAATTTGGCCTTTCATGTACGTGTGTGTGGGCGCGCGCGCGCTCTCGGTCTTTTCAATATGCACCTGGGATTATGTGTTATACTTCACTGTACCCCACAAAGTATCCTGAGATGCTCTTTATTCAGATTCAAAGATGAGGAGCTATTGATAGAGGGATTAAATTTATATTAAGTTATTGAACAATTAAATAGATTACACTTTTAACTACTTATTTGCAACCATAATGCCAGTTGCTAATTGAAGATTTAAAATTACTGACCAGTTAGTTACTTGATGCCATATAGATTTAGTCACCAAAGAACTTATAGAAAGCCTGCCCCCTTGCTGGGTGGATCTCAGTCGGGCGCATGTGGGAGTCTGTCACACTGCCTCCCTACTTCTCATTTCAGAAAAATACAAAAAAAAGAAAAGAAAAAAGGAAACCTGCTTTTTTGTTGAATTAATTTTAACAAAAAATTTTAAACAGAACCTAATAGATGTTTCTGTCAATCATGTAACATCTGTTTATCATTTGACAAGTTTTTGCATCGATAATAAGGATTTAGAAGTTACAAAGCCTAAAAAAAGTTATAATTCTCAAGAGTGAGGTATAATTTGTATTATCATAGATACAATCCTCCTTACTTTAGGAGCCTGATCTTTGAAAGATGAATGTTAATATTTTACTATGTAAGGCAGATGTTAATCTCATCCTTCATTCTTAGCAAATCTTTTTGTGGAAGGAAGTACCAGGAGCTCAGGGCATCATGTTGCATCTAATCACAATATAGGAATCCCTGTATCACAGATTCAAACGTTAAATAGCCACATTTATTGTGTGTTGTTTGTATTGCTCAAATAGAAAAAGTTATGACTAAAAATCTCTACCCTTTAGAAGATGTGTATTTAAAGCAGGCAGTATTTAAGTTGCCAAATATAAGAAACACAAAATACTATTAACAGTACAAAAGAATGAAAGAATATATATTTCCTTAAGTTTAGATGCTGGAGGTACATCTCAGACAGAGAAATATTGCTCGTTAAGAAAGCAAGAACGTCCAAATATAGCACCACTCTGATTCCGAAATCATCCTAAAAGAACACTATAATAGCAATTCAAGCAGTTTTAACAGTAATTCAATCAGTTAAATAACAAGTGAAAGATTTATTATATTAGCACACAACCTGGTTATGGCAGACAAGGGGGAAAGATACTCTAGTTGAAATATGTTCAGAACAGCTCAGAATTTAAGAAGAGGGTTACAACCTGCTAAAAAACATTAACAAATTCAACTGTCAGTTACTATACACCTTAATCTGCAAGAGCATATAAAAGAAGTAAAAGGTATTATTCTTGATCTGGAGTAACTTGGGGGGGGTCTAGTTGAAGAAATATGAGTAGTCCTCAAGGAATAACCAGAATACTACTTTAAGGAAATAAAATGTGATATATAGCATTGTTGTAAGTCTATAGGAAATTCAAAATAGGAGAAAGTCAATGTAGAGGAAAATTAGCTACAACAAGACTCAGGGGTCAGGTGAATTTCCAACTGGTTTTGAGCCATGTGTTAATCATAGGTACTCCCCACACAATAGTGTGTGGTTTCACTTGGATTTGGGGGTTATCCAAGCTAAAGAGAAGAGCCAGAGTTAAGATAGGAAATGAGTAAAGTATAAATGCACACTAGAAAAAGGACAAATATTCATACAGGTAAAGTAGACCCGTTGTGGAAAAGCCTTTAAGAAAAATCAGAAAAGCACGCTTCTGGTCCCTGAAGGACAAAGAGGCTTGGTAGGACTTGTATAGTGGAATGAAATGATGAAATGGAATTCCAAGAAGAATAATCCGCCCACATGTGGAGGATAAAATGCAACGTACAGCAAGTAGGACGGAGACCATTTAAGTCATCTTGTATCTGGGAATGAGGAAGTAAACCAAGGTCCTGAAAATGGAAAGAAGAAACATCACATTGTGGGAATTCTGCTGCACAACAACCTTCTCCACCTTGCATACTATTTTATTTTTCCCCCTATCAGGAAATTGTGTCTTGAAGCCCAATGACAACATGGCATTTGGAAAAATTCCCCCTGCTCAGACTAGATTAGGCAGCTGAGCTCTCTGGGCCTCAGGGTACCATGGTGCAGACGCTCTTTGTCCCACAGTAGTAAGGGATTAAGGTCACTCATTGTTCCAGTTCTCAGAGGAGAGTTCAACAGCAGCAAGAGACAGGGCACAGTAGAATGTAAATACTGTTACCAGGGAAAAGCGCTGTGAGTTGAAAATGAAAGCAGCAGACCTTCCGTGTTTTGGTTGGTCACCCAGGGAAAGCTTGAATAAAACTCTTATTTATAGTTCTTTCCACTGTTAATCCACGCTAAACAAATGAACAGGCTTTACAAAACTGTAGACTACTATTACTTTTACCATTATTTTGCTTTTGTTATAATTAATGTGATGGATCTTATTGTTGGAATTGGTGGGAATAACAAAGATAACCTGACTGTTAAAGTCCCCAAGCCATATTTGACTACAGTTATAAAGTTGGTTCCTACTCAGTAGCTTACAAAATTAAAAACACTAAATCTAGGATTTTCTCCACTGGGACCTAATCCAGTCCAATTTAGAAGTTGAGGATTTATAAAGGCTTTTCTGAAAGAAATGGGGAAATGTCAGCTACAATTTCTTGCTAGACTTGAACTGAATCTATTAACCTTGCCCAGAGAATATAATGTTACAGTTATCTCATTTACAATGTTATTGTATATGATTTATGGCCATAGTATCAAGCCTCAAACTAGGTTTTGTAGTTTTGTTAAATTTACATGTCTGTAATACAAATGATTTTTTTTTCTTCTTCAGATAAAAAGATATTAAAAAGTGATTTATAACATTTCAGTTGGATGGAAAATATACAGTATGGCTTAGTCTACTGAAGGGAAAAATATTAGACAGCTATTATGAATATGTACATCCACACTGTTTAATGCTGCTTCCCATCTTTTAATGTATGCCTGGTTATCAACCCCTTGACATCTTTTGAATTACATTATATTTAGAATACAATGAGACACAAATCTATATGAAAATTCATATTAAAAAGAACCACCAAAAGGGCAAGGGGAAAAAAACGTATCTGCGATGCACTTCACCTGAGATCACGAACACTAAAACTTACATAGGTACCACCATTTTTGCACACGTCATCTACCTAACACCATATAATACAATGACCTTTAAACATGTCACACAAAAGCCTCTCTAAAATTATCATCATTATTAAAACCCAAGAAAACATGCTTTACCCTCAACTATAAGACTTTGAGATTTGATTAGGGGTATCATATTTCATTGGAAATGGTTGATATAATGCTACTTGAAAGATATCATGACCTACACCTGTAAAGTCACTACCAGTTATAGACTAAAGACTTAGTAGTACTTTTTACTAGCAAACAACATCCAGTGTCCTCCTGTAAATGTAAAATAAGATGAAAAATGGCACAGAAAGACAAATAACGTATGATCTCACTTATATGTGGAATCTAGTGAACACAATAAACTGAGGAACAAAACAGAGGCAGGGCCACAGGGGCCAGATGGACAGCTGTCAGAGGGAAAGGAGAAGGGGGGAATGGGAAGGGGGAATGAGATCAAAGAAGGTGAAGAAAGTAGCCAAAATCACATATACATAACACATATATACAGACAACAGGGTTGCAATAGCCAGGAGAGTGAGGGGGTGGTGGAAGGGGGAAAAGAAAAAGGGGGTAAACGGGGAAAGGGGTAAAAACAGACTTTGCGTGGGGCATGGGCAGGCAAGATTTGCTGTGTAGAAGGTGTTACATTGAGTGGAATACTTGAAACCATGCCAACACAATAAATTAAAATTTTAAATTAAAAAAAAAGCCAAGGAGAGAAAGCCAAATAGCTAAAAGTGTGTGTGTGTGTGTGTGTGTGTGTGTGTGTGTGTGTGAGAGAGAGAGAGAGAGAGAGAGAGATATGGTGTGCATAAATATTTTATTATTCCATAATTTAAAAGTAAGTAATAGCCCTGCTGCTCAAGCTCTTTTCATTGACAATAATATACACATTTATTGCTGTTGAGTGAAATGTATATACATTAAATTAATTTTATTGAGAATCTCTATATAATAATTACTTAATTCTGAGTGCTTGAACCACATCTTTTTATATTTGAGAGAGTTGTTAAATCTTCCCACTGGAGTTGTATTTTTATCAAACTTCCTTGTTTATCAGTTAAAATTATATTAAGCTTCTAGTAACAAAGAGCCAAAATAACAGCATTTTGAACAAGATGCAGATTTTTTTTTCCTCACAGACCTGTGACCTACGATAATAAATACCATATATCAATGGGAAACCATGAATCTTCTATCTTTCTCTTCTGCAACTTTTAGCTGATGGCTTTCATCTCCTGAATCACATTGTTCCACAGTCATTCTCAGGGTAATCTCAGAGCCACCTCATTTTCACAAGATAGCTGCTGGATTTCCAGCCATCACAACCATAGTTCAGTCAGGAAGGATTAAGGAAATAGGTTTAGAATGTACATGCCATCTGAGAATTAAAGAATTTCCACATTAAAGAATTTTTCCTGAAACTCCAGCTACTGGCAATATTCCGGGGGGGGGGGGGGAGCTGTTAATATTTTATGTGCTTAATTGCTTTGTTAGTTGTTAAGACACAGATTTATGAATACTATATTCTTTTCTCAAACTATATTTTATTTGCTTTTAATTATAAAGTACACTTTATATGATATTAATATTAGCCATTCTGCTTTTTTGTATTTGTGTTTTCTGGGTTTCTCTTTTCCCAATCCTGAATCTATAACCTTTAAAATAAGTTGAGTGGAAATTATATATTTTTATTTCTGGATTGCAAGATGTCAACACAAAGATATGTTTTTCTTTCTGGTCCTTAATTTGCTTTAGAGGAAGAAATTCCAACATCTTGCTCAGCAGATAGAAGTGTTGCTGGTATTATTCGTACATGGAGCAGAAATGCGGTGGCTGGGGTTTGATTGTTATGTGTATACAGTTGCATTGAATCCCTCTTCCCTTTTTATTACTGTGCCTGACCCAGACTTCTTGCCATTCTTACCATCTCTGAGCACCACGCCTCCTCTTTACAACTTCTCCAGAGAGGAGTATTCTCTATCTCCCACCAATTTTCATTTTTTCTTATTTGAATTAAGGCCAAAGCAGCTAGTAGTAAACTTCTCTAGGAATAGGGAACTAGTAAATTTAACTCAAATTATTTGAAACTACTTTGCTGTTGTTCAGCAAAACCTCTCCTTTATTACAACACGATATTACTTTATTTAAAGTGTGCGTGTTTAACACTATCATTAGCTCTATGGAAATAGTTTAATTGGGCTAGAAAGAAGAACTCACTGTATCTCAAGGTTTGACTATTTATATATTTCCTTTCCAAAGATAATTTTCATTAAAACTAAAAATTCAGGTGAATCTAGTGAAAACTGAGTTTCAGCAAATTGCTTCAGCTCTATTCAAGTGTTATGACAAGTGGTATGACAGCTACTAGTCACACCACAAGGGAAACAGCTCCCTGACTTGAACTGGAAACGTAGGATTTAAATGGCTCCTTAGCTCTTAAGAAAGGAAAAAAATGTTTGTATGTCAATCCTCATAGCTAGAAGAGTTGACCACTTCCAATTTCATGGTCAAATAGACAAAAGGGTGAGCAGAGATCAATGTCATTTTACACTTTGAGTTTGCTAGCTGCCTCTGATTCACTAAAATCAATTTTAGTGACTAGGATTTAGCCTACCTTGACTAGAAAAGTCTCCATTTAACGAAAAGGTTATCAGGCTCCAATAAGAGGGGGAAGCAACAAATTACATTGGGATTATATGTTTAGATTTTTATTATTTTATGAAACATAGTTATCCATTACCTATAGGAATACAATACTTTTATTACTTTTTGCTTCTTTTCATGTGATTTAAGAAGGAGCTTCATGTTACTAGGTAATCCTTTTAACTGCTTGTATATTTGGTCACCAATGACATTTTATTTCAATGATAAGCCAATACATTTGTCTCAAAAGACAAAGTTCTGCTTTAGATCTAAGTCTCCTGTTCTTTGTGTGCCTACTAATTGGGTGAGCAGTTTAGAGCTTCTCAGAAGAGCTTAATGGAAGATGTTCTTCAGTCTGCCTAAACCAAATCTGAGATTAAAGCGCTTGACATGGTTGTCATGTTTACTCTGAGGTAATTTTATAAGAGAAATGAAAATAGAAAAAAAAATTGAATCAAGAAACCAAGTAGGCCCTGGCTGGTTGGCTCAGTGGTAGAGCGTCAGCCTGGCGTTCAGGAGTCCCGGGTTTGATTCCCAGCCAGGGCACACAGGAGAAGCGCCCATCTGCTTCTCCACCCCTCCCCCTCTCCTTCCTCTCTGTCTCTCTCTTCCCCTCCTGCAGCCAGGGCTCCATTGGAGCAAAGTTGGCCTGGGCGCTGAGGATGGCTCTGTGGCCTCTGCCTCAGGCGCTAGAATGGCTCTGGTTGCAACAGAACGACGCCCCAGATGGGCAGAGCATCGCCCCCTGGTGGGCATGCCAGGTGGATCCCGGTTGGGTGCATGCGGGAGTCTGTCTGACTGCCTCCCTGTTTCCAACTTCAGAAAAATAAAAAAATTAAAAAAGAAACCAAGTAATTTTACAAAACCCTTACTTTAGCAAAATAGTTGTGTTTTCCCAACTACTGATATTATTGAAGTACTTACAAATAATATTTAGAAGAATTTCTTTTTTTTCTTTATTCTTATTTTTTTTTAGCAAGAGAGAGACAGAGAGAAGGACAGAGAGGGACATACAAACAGGAAGAGAGAGAGATGAGAAGCATCAATCCTTTGTTGCAGCGCCTTAGCTGTTCATTGATTGCTTTCTCATATGTGCCTTGACTGGACACAGCCAAGCCAGTGACCCCTGGCTCAGGCCAGTGACCTTGGGCTCAAGCCAGAGACCTTTGGGCTCAAACCAGTGACCATGAGGTCATGTCAATGATTCCACGCTCAAGCCAGCAACCCTGTACTCAAGTTGGTGAGCCCAGCTCAAGCTGGATGAGCCCATGCTCAAGTGGGAGAACTTGGAGTTTCAAACCTGGGTCCTCTGTGTCCCAGGCTGATGCTCTATCCACTGTGCCACTTCCTGGTCAAGCTTAGAATAATTTATTTAAAAACTCACTAGAGCATCAAAGACACAAACCCCCAAATACACTGGTGGAAAATCCAATTGTTTTGTTTTTGGTAATTTTGCTACTCATATATAAGCATAAAACTGCTTTATGATTGCATTTGTTACCAAACGCAAACTTTTCATAATAAAGTTGAAACAATTAATGAAGATAACTAAAACATAAAGACCAAATAATCTCCTTTAAGCATAAGCGAGTAATTGACACTCGAAGTTAGAGTATAACTTAGCATAATGAATACTTTGGATAATGCATTTCTTTGAATCATATATAGCATTTTTAGGTCAGAAACATAAATTGACTTCATTTAAGCCTAGAAACTCCAGCAATATTAAAATATTTTCTATGGCCAGTGTATTTGTTAAATGAAATAATCTGTACTACTTGGGAAAAGAAATGTTTATTATGTTTTTGTTTTTTGTTTTTTTACAGAGACAGAGAGTGAGTCAGAGAGAGGGATAGACAGGAACAGTCAGACAGGAACGGGGAGAGATGAGAAGCATCAATCATTAGTTTTTCATTGCATGTTGCAACACCTTAGTTGTTCATTGATTGCTTTCTCATTTGTGCCTTGACCATGGGCCTTCAGCAGACTGAGTAACCCCAACTGGTAAGCTTTTGCTCAAACCAGATGAGCCCGCGCTCAAGCTGGTGACCTCGGGGTCTCGAACCGGGGTCCTCTGCATCCTAGTCTGATGCTCTATCCACTGTGCCACCGCCTGGTCAGGCAGGAAAAGAAATGTTTAGAAGAAAAGAGTTAGAGAAGTACAGCAGAAACGACAAACTCTATATATGGATCTATATGCCAAACACTTTGCATATGTTGTTTGGGTTAATACTGATAAAATTCTTATGAAGTGCAAAATAGACACTCCTTTTAATAAACGGAAACATTGAGAATCAATAATTGTCTAAAAATACAACTGATAATTAGTTGATCAAGATTAAATATACAAGTTTGCCTGATTTCAAAATCTAATTTTTACTAGGTATAAAATTCATGGACACTAAATACAATGGAAAGAGAAAAAAATAAATTTAGATTATGTTATTTAAATACCAATTGGCTGCTTTCAGAGCTCTGGGTGTCCCAAAAGCAATGTCTATATCAAATTTTTCTAGAAATATTCAGAAATAAATAAGTATACCAGATGTGGTCAATGTATGGGGAACTTCGTGGTAGATCCTGGCCATCTATTGTAAACTAAGAGCAGTATTTGCAGTCATATTTATGTTACCATTTCCTTAATAATTTAACACCACATCATTCCTTATTTTCTTAACATAAATAGATGTTAAAAAAAAAAAAACATAAGTGCTCATAATGTAAAGGAGTGATTCCATACACTACCCTTTATACACTAAGTAAAATAATTTTAACTTTTTCAGGTATTAAGCTTACCTTAAGGATACATTTCTGACTCTAAAAATACTGCTTTGACATTTTCATCTGACATAAATTTGCAAAGTTATACACAGAACCTCTGCTTTGAAAGATGAGTATTAGATTACTAACATGCCATGTTTCTTCTTCCCAATTTTGGTGAGTTATTATTTTGTCCTTCTAATGATTATTTTGGATATGTAGATGTGTGAATCTCATTCTACCTCTGCATTGACTTTTGAAAGTTCCCTTACGTATCTCATTCCTGTGATATCGCACGAGGCTACAAACACTCCTATCTTACACTCCACCTCTTCTTTTCCCTTTTTCCTTACAGCTGCTTTTAGCTGTATTTCTATTCATCTATTGTAAAAGTTAAGAACATCCTATTTTTAATGATAAATAATAATAATTGTATTTGAAGAGTTATCGTTTGCTTCTAAAACTTGAAAATATCCAGTGTCTGTATTAGCAGAAAAATGAGACTAAGAGACATGGACAAGAGTGTGGTGGTTACCAGGGGTGGGGGGAGGGAGGACATGGGAGGGAGGGAGGGAGAGAGTTAGGGGGAGGGGGAGGGGCACAGAGAACTAGATAGAGGGTGGCGGAGGACAATCTGACTTTGGGCGAGGGGTACGCAACATAATTTAATGACAAAATAACCTAGACATGTTTTCTTTGAATATATGTACCCTGATTTATTAATGTCATCCCATTACCATTAATAAAAATTTATTTAAAAAAAAAAAAAAGATATAGTGCAAAGCCATTGTACTCAAAACAGCTTGGTACTGGCGTAAGAACAGGAAAAAAAAAAAAAAAGGACTATATAAATATCATGCACACACACAAAAATGAAAAATAAGCCAGTAATTAACTTGTATGCAGGTTGTTTGTACAACAACTGTTTTATTCAAATGTTCCTACTATATAGAGAAATGGTTTTCAACATTTTGCACATGTTATTTCTCAAATTAAACCATATTTTGAGGAACTTCGCATAGAAAAAAACGATCTATGAGTTTCTATGGATTTTACCATTGCCTTTCTTTTTTCTTGTTGAGAGGACAAAAGAAATCCCTTTTTTATTTCATCATTAACATCATTCAGCATTCTAATTTTATGGAAGTCATTCCATTGAAATAGAAGGAAATCTGTTTAAAGCCTTCTGTTTAGGTTGTGTTAACCTAAAAATAAATGGCCAAAATGACAGACACAAGCATATATTTGAGATACAAAGGAATAGCTACTCTGGAGCCCTAATTCAGGCAGAAACTCAAATACTGTTCCAATTAGGGGGTGAAAGTAAGGAGTTTTTGTGAGAAACAGAAGGAGAAAAGAAGAAGAGAATTTCTACTGGTATTAATACGTCAAGGAAGAAACTTCTACAAGTATAAAAAGCTAAGTTATTTTTTAGTAGACAAGGTGGAACTAGTTCTAAAGAATGTCTTTAATTTTTAGTTTAGAAGTCAGAATGTCAGCTTTCCTGTCAGCCTTGCAAACAGTTGTGTGAAATACAATGTTGGTCTGACCCAGTCCAAAGGTTATTTGACCCATGTAAACATCCCAAAGTTTGAAGATTAAGATGTATAAGACAGTTCCTCTGGACGGCAATGCCAATTTCATTTTGAAGTGACTTTGTTTATACTGTTTTTTCTTGCAACTGATTGAACATTCCTTTATAAGTGTTTATTTTTGTAATACAAAAATATTATGTTTCTACAGAAGCTCCATATCTTTACACCTTCCATTCTACTTCCTAATTTCAGTTGATTATATCATTAGTTTTATATATCCATGGTAAAGTATACTTTTTATCCAAGGTAGAAATCATTCAGTAATAATATAATAATATACTTATAACATTATCGCCCCATACTTTAGACTCTCTAATTAACAAAAATATCTGAGTTTTTCAGTAGGTATTTTCCTTGGGATTGGAGAAAGCAAGTACCCATTAGAACAGATCTAAAATCTCAAGTATTACTTACAGTATGGCTGAGTAAGCTCCTGTCACACTCTCAAAGAACTAACCACCACCAATTCTGGGAAACAGCAATCAACAACTACCAGAAGGCATTACAGAATGAAAACCAGCCAACAAATTTTAGAAGAAAGTCAAAAGTTAGAAAAAGGTAAAGCATGGTGTGAGTTACCTATTTTTAAGACCTTTACACTGAGGACAGGGTGCTTTATACAGTAGATAAAATTCCAATAGAAAGCATGCAGTCCTTCAGAGAAATGGTGTGAAGCAACTAAAGTCTCTGGAAGGCTCAGGAGATGGGTCCCAAAGAAAAAGGCAGTGGGGTAGTCCTAATTATTTTGGACAGACTTAGGGGGTGTCAGTGACTCAGACTTGTCATGCTTTGAGGTGGGGGCCATTCCCCCCCCAACTTTCCTGTGAACCTGATTGGTGCTTCCCCCTCATGAGAAAGTCAACAGAACCACCCTCCTGGCTTGCCGCAGACCCATCCTTCAGGCTCCCAGAGGCCTCAACTCCTAGGGGCCACACCCACCACATTCTCTGAAACCTGACCAGCACCTCCTGGTCCCAGGAGATCCATTGCCCCACCTCCCCAGAGGCTCTTTCAGTGGCTGAGCCAAACAGGTAGCCAGAAGATGGAGGCACCCAAAGGTGAATCACAGGGTGCCTTGGAAATTTTACTGACCTGCCCCCTGGCTGGTGCTGGTAAAAGCTGGTGTTGGTGTCCGCACTCAAGCCCAGCAGAGGCAGCCACAAACTGTGGACCACTTGTAGGTCCAAACAGCTTGCCAAGGGCCAGGTACAAACAGCAAATAGAGAAAGCTAAAAATCCAATACCTAAATTAAGATATATATCATATAAATATTTAAATAATTTAAATAAAGGCAGGAGAGGAAGAACAGAGGAATAACCAAAAACAAACCACCACCCCCACAAATCCCCAGAGGTGACAAACGAAAAACAGACAATAAAATAAAGATATATTCAATCATATCAGTAATTTTATTAATGGTTAAGTAATAAATGTATCAATGTATGAAACACTCCAATTAAAGGGAGAAGTTTGTCAGAATGAATAAAAGAACAAACCAAACTATATGCCTTCAAAAAGTTTGACCTTTAAATATAGACATAGATAGCTAGAAAGTAAAATAGATGAAAAAGTATTTTACAGAGAGACTAAGCATAAGAGAATAAACATAAGTAGCTATGTTAATATCAGCTCAAAAAAAGACCTCGAGGAAAAAAAAAAGGTATTACTAAAGATAATGAGAGACATTTAAAAATAATAAAATGATCAGTACAAATGTAAATATAACTTTTAAAAGAGCTTCAAAATTGAAGTGACAAATAAAAAAAGAAATAGATTAAATCACCATTACATTTTTTTTATTTTTTTTTGTATTTTTCTGAAGTTGGAAACGGGGAGGCAGTCAGACAGACTCCCGCATGCACCCAACCGGGATCCACCTGACATGCCCACCAGGGAATAGTGCTCTGCCCATCTGGGGCGTTGCTCTGCTGCAACTAGAGCCATTCTAGTGCCTGAGGCAGAGGCCATAGAGCCGTCCTCAGCGCCTGGGCCAACTTTGCTCCAATGGAGCCCCAGCTGCAGGAGGGGAAGAGAGAGACAGAAGGAAGGAGAGGGGGAGGGGCGGAGCAGATGGGTGCTTCGCCTGTGTGCCCTGGCCGGGAATCGAACCCGGGACTCCTGCCCGCCAGGCTGACGCTCTACCACTGAGCCAACCGGCCAGGGCAAATCATCATCACATTTTAACAGCCATTTCATTAGGTGAAAAGATCAGTAAAGACATAGATTATCTATCTATCTATCTATCTATCTACCTATCTATCTCTATAAACACACACACACTATAAATCACCTTGATCTAACTGACGTTTAGAGAAGACTATACCCAATAACTTTGGAATACACATTCATTTTCAGTGTTCATGGTATGTTCAGTAGAAAAGGTCACATTCAGAGTTCTAAATCAAGTGTAATTGCCACATCATAAATAAATTATAATTGAACATTCCATAATAGCAAATAAATTTTTCCAGTAATTAGCAAACGAAAGAAGAAAATGAGAAAATGAGAAGAGGAGAGAGCGAGGGAAGAACATCATTTCTAGATTGTTTTTCCTTTTTTATGTTAGCCTCCTTCAACCTCTCCACCTACAGTTTTATTCTAAAATAATTGTTGAAAAAAGCAGACTGCTGTATTTTTCCCTTTCTGGTTGCTTTTTCTAGGAATAAAAATACAGTTTCTAAATTCTGCAAATATAACACCAGATCATAGGCTATAATGTGTCTGCCATATTATTTTAAAATACTCACTTTTCTATGAAAAAAATATTAACAAATGACATGGATGAAACGCATAAGGTCTCTTAAGTATAGTTACTAGGTTGCTAATCTGCAAGACAAGTTAAACAGAATACAGATAAGATAAACATGGAACAAATGAGTTCACTTGTAGATCTACAGGAATGGAAGAACTGATTTAACCTTAAATATTCATAAATCATGAATCATATTACTCTTGGTTGTCAGTAATGTGATCCCTGCTGTGACACTGTCACCCATTGATGACAACTATTTTGGTTCTACATGACCTCTGCCAGAGACAAGCAGGTAAAACCCACAGCTGCCCAGCAAATTATCAGTGATCTACCATCACTGGCCAGGCATATTTGCCCATGTCTCTCTAATCAAACAAGGAAGTGATGAGCCAGAGGATTTTATATCTGCTGAGTTCCATTTCCAGACCTCAACTCCGGTCCTTGTAACTGCACTATCAGCAGAGCAGGCTGATGAGGCAGAGGGACAGAGAGAGACGGGTGTGTGAGCACTGTGTAACGCAGGATTCGGGGAGTGCGCTGCTGTACTCTGGACGCGCCCTACTAGAAAATATGTGAACCCACAACTCTACTTCGCCTTCGCTTCTTGCTACATTTTGGAAACTGATTGGACTCCAGGGTGTTAATCTGGTCTGTTTTACAAATTCTGGCTCAGCTTGTAGGAAGGCTGCTGTTGAAACAGAAGATTTTCTACTGCGTCAGTATGCTCAAGTGACCAGTTGTCCAAGGAAATTAAATATGTGACTGGCAGCTGCTGACTGGATTCAGACTGAAAAGTGGAATTTGCTTTATACCCTGAGTACCTAAGAATAAAATGCAGGGGTGAGTAAAAATAGGTTGACAGTTGTGAGTAGCAAAAACACAGTGCCTATTCTTGTATAATTATGTTATTGATTCTTATATTGTTTATTATTATTTCTAACCTAATTTTTCCCACCCCTGTATCTTCACAGTGAAGCCTAAAATAAAAAGAAAGAAAATCAAAGTGGAATGACTTAAAACACGATATCTATTTAAAAGATCTCAGAATTTTCTAGTGGTTGCATAATTTTAGTCATACCAAATAAACCAACAACAGAACACAACACACACACACTCCAGCAACACCACAAATATTTTCTTTATGCAGGAATAAGTACTGAACAAAGGCAGAAAACCCGCAAGCCTGTGGCTCACAGAAACTTCAAGTAATTATCATGACCTGTCTCTTCTCCCGATTATCTCTCTTTCTTCTGCATAGAATTGTTGTGAAAATGAAACACTTTAAGCTTTTTAGATTAGACTGATATATAGAACCATGCCTGACCAGGTGGTTACACAGTGGATAGAGTGTTGGTATGGAATGCAGAGGACCCAGGTTTGAAACCCCAACGTCATTAGCTTGATTGAGGGTCATCCGGCTTAAGAGCAAGGTCACTGGCTTTAGCGTGGGATCATCCAGCTTGAGCGTGGGGTCCACTGGCTTGAGCCCAAAGATCGCTGGCTTGAAGCCCAAGTTTGCTGGCTCAAACCCAAGTTTTCTGGCTTGAGCCCAAGGTCTCTGGCTTGAGCCCAAGGTTGCTGACTCGACTATAGCCCCCTCCCCAGTCAAAGAACATATGAGAAAGCAATCAATGAACATCCAAGGTGTCACAACTATAACTTGACGCTTCTCATTTCTCTCCCTTCCTGTCTGTCCCTATCTGTCGCTCTCTCTGTCTGTCTCTCTCACTAGAAAAAAATAATAGAACCAAAGTTGCAGGACATTTTACATTGTCTGTTGGAAGGTCAGTTGACTTTCGGTTAGGTCTTTAATTTGTCCTATATAACTTAGGAAATCAGCCATTCTCCATCCTTACTGTGCATCAGAACCACATGGAAGGATTTTTATTACAGACACATGCATCACATTCTAGAGTTCCAGGGTGAGATTCCATATACTCATAGAGTTTTGATAATTTGGGTATGCAAAATGGTACAGAACTTGGTAAAAGTTTTCTTTTGGCATTGTTAGTAGAATAATACTATAACTCTAAATTGAGATAGCCAGTTTGAGAGGTTTTAAGTAATATTTTAAGATACAAGGTCACAAGGAAATCTAGTAAGCTTGATTGAAGAACAGCTGAAGCTAAAAATTACATGATGTTTACCACCATGGAGTGTACAAAATGACTAAAACTCCGACTAATCTAATGTTTCCAGGTAAAATTCCTTAACAAAAACTGATAAAATGATCAGATAAAAATCATTAATACTTTGAACTGGCAATGATAGGGCCGAAAAAACACCAAAGTTTCTAGGAGTCAGAAACTTCAGTACTCCACTAAATAGCAATGATTTTAAGTATGTCTCTTAATTTCTCAATTCAAAAATCTCATTTGCCTAACCATCTCTGGAGTGCTATTTTCTGAAGACATTTCTGTCTGGGAGGGGCTAGTATGATCTTCCGCTACAATTATCATTAGTCTCATGAACCAGCCAGCTGCCTTCCTGTTTCCCTCTTCCTCCCGCTGCTGCCTGATCTCCACCTCCCAACCCTGGATCTAGAGCTGGCAGCACTGCTGGGGTCTTTATTAATTTGGCCTGACCAGGCAGCGGCGCAATGGATACAGCATCAGCCTGGGATGCAGAGGACCCAGGTTTGAAACCCCAAGGTCACTGGCTTGAGTGTGGGTTCACCCAGCTTTGGTGTGGCACACCTGTTTGAGCACAGGGTGGCTGACTTGAGCATGGATCACAGACATGACCTCATGGTCACTGGCTTGAGCAAGTGGTCACTGGCTCAGCTGGAGCACCCCAGTCAAAGCACATAAAACAAAGCAATCAATGAACAACTACGATGCAGAATGAAGAATTGATGCTTCTCATCTCTCTCCCTGTCTGTCTCCCTCTCTCTTGCTTGCTTAAAAAAAAAAAAAAGAAAACTAAAACAATTTGGAACTTTCAGAAAAATCTCTTGGTTCTGAATGGAAGTAGCAAACAAATCTAAAGCAAGAAGCCTACAGTAACACTGTGTGCCAGGGGACTCCCAGGGAAGACCGGCTGATGCCTTTGTCTAAAAGCTCTTCTTGGCATCTGTCTAAAATGATCCCTTCGTTCTGCTTCCTGAAATCTCACCTTGTGAAATGTCAATTTCACTGTGGGCCAATGTTAACTTCATTGTTAGTCACTAACTTGGAGTCCTAAAGTGGTCTAATAGGGCATTGCTTTTGTAATTGCAGAATCAATGTTAAAAGGTTTGGTAAATATGGGACATCTACCTGCCTCTGCTACACCACTTCTTTGATTCTTCCCCACACAACAATATATGTGTGAATGGGTATAAATGAGACTCTGCTGAAGAGGTGCAACTGAAGTGAAATATAAATGTAGCCTATTAAAAGATTATCTCCATAATTGAAGAGAAATCATTAAAATGTTACATCTTTCACAGGGATTCCCCTTGAGGGTGCACACAGTCCTAGACTTGCTTCCTTGTCATTGGTCTTGTTCCTTCAATTCCTCCTTCAAATATACACTGCACAAACCACTTCTGCACCTGGGTACCAATAGGGTTGCAGGTGGGGGCCATGACCTCCTCCTTTCTCTCTCTTTTTTTTTTTTTTTTTTTTTTTTTATTTTTCTGAAGTTGGAAACGGGGAGGAAGTCAGACAGACTCCTGCATGCATCGGACCGAGATCCACCCGGCATGCCCACCAGGAGGCGATGCTCTGCCCATCTGGGGCATTGCTCTGTTGCAACCAGAGCCACTCTAGCGCCTGAGGCAGAGGCCACAGAGCCATCCTCAGCGCCCGGGCCAACTTTGCTCCAATGGAGTCTTGGTTGTGGGAAGGGAAGAGAGAGACAGAGAGGAAGGAGGGGGGAGGGGTGGAGAAGCAGATGGGCACTTCTCCTGTGTGTCCTGGCCAGGAATCGAACCCAGGACTCCTGCACGCCAGGCCAACGCTCTACCACTGAGCCAACCAGCCAGGGCCAACCCCCTCCCCTCTTAAGTGGACAAAGGGACACTGACAAACTAGATGTTCCAGGTCACAACCCCTGGGCATCTGGGTAACTAACCCAGGTGTGGAAGGTTCCCTAGCTTATTTACAGTTAACCTTACATAAATCTCTGGAATCTACATTTTTTCCTTAACAACTACCAACCCCCATCCTAAAATCCCCTATTTAACCCTAGCTGTTAGAGAACTGGTTGCTGACCTCTGCCTTAGGAGTCAGTCTGGCAGATGACTCCCTAATAAACTTTTCTTAACCTGAACTCAGGTGTCCTCCTTCAGCCGACCTTACATTTTGGTGCCGAAACCCAGGAGCAGTGCCTGCCAGAACCTGCTGGATCACCCTTCTTTCCTGCTTCCCTTCCCCTGGGCTTGATCCACCTCCTGGCCGCCCTTCCTGGACCTGCTGAGAGGACGCTCTTCTCTGGGGTTTTGCACCCTTGCCATTGCCGACCCTGTGAACATCACTGGCCTGATTTCTTCTCTCACGAGTGCTAAACAAGTTCTCCTAGCTCTCGGGTCTCCTCTCTCTCTCTCTCTCTCTTTCTCGGCTCCAGCCTCTCGAAAGTCCTAGCACTAGGCCAGGAAGACTCTCTCGGCCTCCGGGCCTGATCCTCATAGATCTGGGGACGCCCAATTTGTGAGTGATCCTTGCTGTCCCTCTTGGAGACTGGCCAGGGAACAGGAATGCCTCTTCCCTTGGCCCTTCCTTTTTCTAGGATTTCTCACACTCACCTTTCATAGTCTCTAACTTCACATCATGGGAGCCTTACAACTATAGTACTGCATCGCTCCAATATCAACTAGATAAAGGCTCTCAATGACCCAAAAATGACACTTTTGATTTTAACACACTTCAAGACCTCAATAACTTCTGTCAACGCAATGGCAAATGGATAAAAATCCCTTACATTCAGGCCTTCTTAGCTCTCTGCTCTTGTTCCTCTCCCTGTCAAACCTATCAAATCCTCTTAGCACACTCCAAACCTCTTCCTTCTGCAGATTCCGACCCTTCTTCTTTGAATTCAGCTGATCACACTGTCCCTCCATCTGCCCTCCCTTTTCCTCCCCCCTATGCTGACAACTCCCCACCACCTAGAGATTATACAAGCTCAGAGTCAGGCACTGACAACCCCCCAAACCCCCCTCCTCCCCCTCCAGGAGGTAGCCGGGGCTGAGGGAATTGTGAGAGTCCAACTCCTGTTCTCCCTCTCAGACCTGTCGCAAATAGAGAAAAGACTAGCTCCTTCTCCATAGACCCAAACACATAAAAGAAATTTAGATATCTAACCCAGTCATTCAATCTGACCTGGCAGTGACCTTTATAACCGTGTGGTTGCCTGCTTAATAGCGGGACTCCAAAAGGCCACCCACAAGGCAGTTAACTATAAAAAAACTCCAAGAAGTTACACAACGAGTGAACAAAAATCTGGCCTAGTTCCTGTCCCACCTAACAGAGGTACTCCAAAAATATACTAAAATCGACTTCAATTCGGTTGAGGGGGCCATAGTTTGTAACACTCATTTCATGTCCCAATCAGCCCCCAATATATGGAAAAAAGCTTAAAAAGGCAAAGAAGGGCACTCAAACCCTTCAACAAGATCTCCTCAGCATGGCTTTTAAGGTCTATAATCAAGATGAACAGGAAAAGGTAGACAGAGCCAAAGAGATCAGGCAAAATACCAGCTCTTGGCAGCTGCCCTTAAAGGCTCCAATGCCCCAAAGGGGCCTCATAAGACTCCACCAGGGCCCTGCTTCAAATGTGGAAAGGAGGGTCATTGGGAAAAAGCCTGTCTGGCTCCTTGGGCCCCGCCAGGGGCTTGCCCTTGCTGCGGGGAAAAAAGGACACTGGATGGTAGACTGCCCTCTCGCTCCTCTAAGGGAGGGTTCAGTATCATCCAGCCCTATCCCAGACACCTCTGACCTAGCCTTGCCCAGCCTGCTGGGATTTGCCACTGAAGATTGAAGGTGCCCAGGGCTGTTGGCCCCATCTCACATCACTGTGGAGGAGCCTAGGGTAATCATCCAAATAGCAGGTAAGCCAATCTCATTTCTTATAGACACAGGGACCGCTTACTCTGCCTCGCCCAAATATTTGGGTTCTGTTCATCCTTCAAAGATCTCTGTTGTGGGTGTTGATGGTCTTAGTTTCCTCCTCACTTGCCATGGATCCACTGCCTTGTCTAAAACATGGTGTCTCCTTTGCACACTCTTTTCTCTTCCTATCTCAATGCCCTACACCTACTTTAGGACAGGACCTACTCTCCAAATTCAGAGCCTCTCTTTCCTTTCACCTCCCATCCTCGAAGTCGACCCTGTTACTGCTTCTTGGCCAGCCAGATTTGCCCACTTCTGTTACAAATTTACCTCTACCACAAAGCATAGTGAATCCCAAGGTTCTCCTCACCACTCCCACGGTTACAAAACTCCAGAGAAAGGCCCCCTGGTTTCATCTCTCCAGATTAAAGAAGATGAAAACTCCATCTTCACACATGCCTACATTGACAACCCTTCCAGTCAACCCGAATCATTGCCCAGATACGCCTGCTTCCCCTTAGGGCCCACCAAGGTCAGACTCATTAAAATCCAAGAAGAAGAAGGACAGCCTGTGCCATCTTCAAAACTCCCTAGAGGAAATTGCCTCCACTCTGGTAAAACCCCAAGACCAACCTGATTCCCTGGCCACTGTCGTGCTACAAAATTGCCATGACTTGGACCTCTTGATGGTGAAAAAGGGAGGTATCTGTATTTTTTCAGAAGAACAGTGTTGCTTTTACCTCAACCAGTCAGGGCTGGTTAGAGAATCAGGAACAAAGCAGAAGGAATGAGCTGAACAAATCCGTGAAAGACAAGAGGGGTCTTGGGATCAGTGGCTCTGCACAAACTGGATGTCTTGGTTATTACCCTATTGGCCCATTCACTCTCATTGCTGTCATTCTAGCATGTGGTCCCTGTCTTCTGCACCTTTCCTCTATAATTTCCTCCAGGACCACCTAAAGGCCTACACTAACTGGACTGTCCATGAACTCCTGTTAGTCCAAGCCACCTACCAGAAGGTCCCTACTTCGCCACCGCAGCCTGTGGCCAGCCATCCCTTCCCGACTCACTGCTCCTTACCAGCAGGAAGTAGCTACAGAAAAATGATCACTACTCCTCAACCATGTAACAAAAGGCTGGAATGATAGGATTGCAGGTAAGGTCCATGACCCCCTCCTCCCTTAAGTGGACAAAGGGACATTGACAAACTGGATGTTCCAGGTCTCTACCCTCTGGGCATCCGCGTGACTAACCCGGGTGTGGAAGGTCCCCTAGCTTATTTACAGTTAATCTTACATAAATCTCTGAAAGCTATATTTTTATTTAATGACTACTAGCCCCCACCCTTAAATCCCCTATTTAACCCTAGCTGTTAGAGAACTGGTTGTTGACCTCTACCTTAGGAGTCAGTCCGGCAGATGACTCCCTAATAAACTTAACCTGAACTCGGATATTCTTTTTTGGCAGAACTTACAGGTACCATGACCCATTCATAACAAGCCCCTGTCCGTAAAAGCCTCATCCTTCTTCTGCAACAATCCCCATTCCAGTAATCCATACCACACAGCAATCCCAAACAGTTTGTATTCAAATCAGAGGAAATTGGTCTACAATAACATAATTAAGAGGAAGAAGAGACGAGACCCATTTAGGAACAAGGCTGTCCTCCTAATGAGAAACACCTGACTCAATGAACCAATCACTCCTCCTCTCCTCAGTTCTTTTTCCCAAACTCTTAAGGAAGAATAACTTTTTTTTTAAGAAAAGTATAAAGAATTCAATCATTCACTGCAGTAATTCAGAAAAATCCACACACTAGACATCGTTATGGAGAACAGAAGTTTCTTTTTGTTCGCCTTCAACAATAACTCTGGGTAAATATTATTTCTAGTTATGTATACTGTATATGTATGATTCCAAGATAACTGTTTTTCTGAGGAAAAAAGCCCACCACATTAAATGTGCACATTAATAATAAGATTCATTACAATTCCAAAGGTTAAAATGTCTGTCTTAGAATACAGTTTATCAAATATTATACAAATAGATATGTGTATAGAAAAACTTCCTGAGTAACCATGCTGCATTCACCTTGCCCAGAATTTGTCTCTCCTCCAGTGACTCTCAGAGGAATCATGAAGTGCATGCAATGTACTAATCTAAGCTTCACAGCGTCCCAAGCACCCAGAGAATGCCACTCAATGTGGAAACTTTGACTTAATCGAAACCTCATGTTAAAAGCAACTAACATGGGAAATTCACTTCCATTTCCCAGCGAACTGGCCCTTATAGATGCATGCCAAATGTCAGCTCAAGCAAGAAAAATGCCCCAAACCACCTCAATATAATTGCAACCTCAGCCAACTTCAAGAAATTGATGGACCATGAGTGTCGCTGGCAGGCTGTCCTGTTTCGCCCCATGAGTCCCAGCTTGCTAGGTGCACACAGATTTCATCAGAGGGATGGCAGCTTAATTTGTTCAAATGGTGGTCTTGATCTACCCTGTCTTCTGTTTATTCTTCCTTCATATTCCTCTCTCTCCCAAGTTTTTTTTTTAACTTTTGGGCATCCTTAAACTACTTCAGCCATGGTTTGGGGCTCAATTTGGAGGAAGTTAAAAGTCAAGAACTTGTAATTAAAAGCAAAACTGGTTGCAAATTAAAGGCAACTGTCTCCCTTACCTGCCAGATCAGGTAAAAAATAATAAAGGAGTCCTCTAGATTATATTAGCCATCGCAGTGTTCCTTGGGTGCTACCACTCTCAAAATCAAAAAAATATATATTTTTTAAATGCAAAATAAAAATATGGGGACTTTCTATGATATTAATCCAGGCTTCAATTCAGAAAAGGGCAGACTGCCTGTTGCCGTCAACATTTAACGCTACTATGAGAGCTAAGATCATAATCGCTTTCACAACACGTATGAAAGTATTTCCATTCTTGCTTGTTCTCTCAGATTTTATTGGCATGACCTACTGTTCCTGAATATTTGGTTTTATGTTTCTGGCTTTGCTCTCTTTTTTTCTCACATTTCTTAACTGATTTTTATCTCGGTTTATCTTTATCAACACAACCATATCAGCAATGGGAAGGTCCTTAGCATTAAACTTTTAGTTATTGCTTTATTCAGATATCTTTCACCTCCACGGTCACAGTGAATTTATAATGGATTGAGTGTTCTCTTATCCAGATAGTTGAACATTTTGTAAACATAACTTCCACTCTCTGAAGAAGTATGGTAAGAATAATATTTATGTAGGCTTATGAAGGTTATGGTAAATATTACCATCTTTGGGGAAATTTGTTTCTGCCATAGCATGACATTATTTTTATAAACTAGGTGGCAGAATATATATTGATTCTTTTTACATAAAAATAAATAGCTCCACTGGCCGGTTGGCTCAGTGGCAGAGCATCAGCCTGGCGTGCAGGAGTCCCGAGTTCGATTCCCAGCCAGGGCACACAGGAGAAGCGCCCACCTGCTTCTCCACCCCTCCCCCTCTCCTTCCTCTCTGTCTCTCTCTTCCCCTCCTGCAGCTGAGACTCCATTGGAGCAAGGTTGGCCCAGGCGCTGAGGATGGCTCCATGGCCTCTGCCTCAGGCGCTAGAATGGCTCTGGTTGCAACAGAGCATTGCCCCCTGGTGGGCATGCCAGGTGGATCCTGGTCAAGCGAATGTGGAAGTCTATCTGACTTCCTCCCCATTTCCAACTTCAGAAAAATACAAAAATACAAAAAATAAATAAATAAATAAATAAGTCATCACTAAACATATAAAAGATATGACATACATTGCATATAAGATACTCTTTTCAAATGATAAATGGGTTTTCTCCAAATAATAACCCTTAAATTAACTAAAAATTAAGTTTCCTATAAACTTTAGAAGTATTGCATAATTCTAAAGTTTAGTGATCTGATTTCAGCAAACTTATTAAAGAAATCAAGGAACAAAAAGGTACTTACAAATTTAAATTTTAAAAATATATGTTTTAAGCCTGACCAGGCAGTGGTGCAGTGAATATAGCATTGGACCAGGATGCAGAGGACCCAGATTGAAATCCCGAGGTTGCCAGCTTGAGTACGGGCTCATCTGGTTTGAGCAAGGCTCACCAGCTTGAGCCCAAGTTTGCTAGCCTCATCTCTCTGCCTTCCTGTTTTGTCCCTAAATGTCCCTCTCTCTCTCTGTCTCTGTCCTTGTCACAAAATATATGTTTTAAGACAAAGAAAAGCAGCTTAAAAATGTTGGAGAGGCTGTGGTGAAAAAGGAACCCTCATACACTGTTGGTGGGAATGTAAAGTAGTACAACCATTATGGAAGAAAGTATGGTGGTTCCTCAAAAAACTGAAAATAGAACTACCTTATGACCCAGCAATCCCTCTACTGGGTATATACCCCAAAAACTCAGAAACACTGATATGTAAAGACACATGCAGCCCCATGTTTATTGCAGCATTGTTCACAGTGGCCAGGACATGGAAACAACCAAAAAGTCCATCAATAGATAACTGGATAAAGAAGATGTGGCACATATACACTATGGAATACTACTCAGCCATAAGAAATGATGACATCAGATCATTTACAGCAAAATGGTGGGATCTTGATAACATTATACGAAGTGAAATAAGTAAAACAAAAAAAACCAGGAACTGCATTATTCCATACGTAGGTGGGACATAAAAGTGAGACTAAGAGACATTGATAAGAGTGTGGTGGTTACGGGGGGAGGGGGAAAGGGGGAGGGAAAGGGGGAGGGGGAGGGGCACAAAGAAAACTAGATAGAAGGTGACAGAGGACAATCTGACTTTGGGTGAGGGTATGCAACATAATTGAATGACAATATAACCTGGACATGTTATCTTTGAATGTATGTATCCTGATTTATTGATGTCACCCCATTAAAAAAATAAAATTATTAAAAAAAAAAAGAAAAGCAGCTTACTACTGACAAGCTGGTCTGAAGGTTACTATTTCTTTCAGTTTACAACAGAATGACCCTCAAACTGAGTTTTTGCTTTTCTGTATACTCAATGATGGTGACTGAGCCAAAGTTCAGAAATTACACTGAATAGGTCAGTGATTTACAGTTCAGCTTTTAACCACTTTTATTTTTCTAGGATAAGTACACACACACACATAATCTGAGTTGATATGTATGCTAAATATGTCAATAAAAATACAATAAATAATAACAACATACTCAACATTATTCTCAATGAAAAGACTGAGCCTGGTTAATTTTTGTACAGTGGAAAAAATGGTACTAATGTATACTATAAAAATTTCCAGAAGGCCCTGGTCGGTTGGCTCAGTGGTAGAGCATCGGCCTGGCATGCGGAGGACCTGGGTTCGATTCCCGGCCAGGGCACACAGGAGAAGCGCCCATTTGCTTCTCCACCCCCCCTCCTTCCTCTCTGTCTCTCTCTTCCCCTCCCGCAGCCAAGGCTCCATTGGAGCAAAGATGGCCCGGGCGCTGGGGATGGCTCCTTGGCCTCTGCCCCAGGCGCTAGAGTGGCTCTGGTCACGGCAGAGTGACGCCCCGGAGGGGCAGAGCATCGCCCCCTGGTGGGCAGAGCGTCGCCCCTGGTGGGCGTGCCGGGTGGATCCCGGTCGGGCGCATGCGGGAGTCTGTCTGACTGTCTCTCCCCATTTCCAGCTTCAGGAAAAAAAAAAAAAAAAAATTTTCCAGAAAAAACTTATCAACATTAAATTAATATATTAAAAAAATTAGCCCTGGCCGGTTGGCTCAGTGGTAGAGTGTCGGCCTGGCGTGTAGGAGTCCCAGGTTCAATTTCCGGCCAGGGCACACAGGAGAAGCACCTATCTGCTTCTCCACCCTTCCCCCTCTCCTTCCTCTCTGTCTCTCTCTTCCCCTCCCACAGCCAAGGCTCCATTGGAGCAAAGTTGGCCCAGGCGCTGAGGATGGCTCCATGGCCTCTGCCTCAGGCACTAGAATGGCTCTGGTTGCAACAGAGCAAAGCTCCAGATGGGCGGAGCATCGCCCCCTCGTAGGCATGCTGGGTGGATCCCGGTCGGGTGCATGCGGGAGTCCCCATTTCCAACTTCAGAAAAATACAAAAAAAAAAAAAAGATCAGACCAGGGGATTTCTTTAATCTGATTAATTTGCAACATCTTAAATGAGACAAATTTCACAACAAAAAGTATTTGTCCATGTTAAGTGACACATTTGGAAATTCAAGATTATTTTTGTTGTTCATAGATTTGTGGGGATTTATTCAAAAAATTTAATTTCATGCTTTTTAAATTTTTTTAATTTCATGCTTTAATTTATATTAACATAACCCTATATTCAACTCTTAGTAAAGCTGATCAACTCATCTAAAATACATTTTATCATACCAAATATATATTTTCTCATTTTTTTTATTGAGAGGCAGGAAAGCAGAGAGACAGTCTCCTACATGCCCCCCCAACCAGGATCCACCCAGCAAGCCCACTAGGGGGTGATGCTATGCACATCTGGGGCTGCTGCTCCATTGCTCACAACGAGACATTTTAGCATCAGAGGTGAGGCCGTGGAACCATCCTCAGCACCTGGGGCCAACTTGCTTGGGCCATTCAAGCTATGGCTGTGGGACAAGAGGAAGAGAGAAGGGGGGGAGAGTAAGGGTGGAGAAACAAACACACTTCTCCTGTGTGCTCTGACCAGGAATAAAACCCGGGACTGCCACACACTAGGCCCACACTCTACTGCTGAGCCAACCAGCCAGAGCCTAGTCCCTAAAAATTTCATGCTTCAAAACAAATTAGAAAATATTTATATTTTGAACTGATGGAAAATGAAAATTTACTAAAATTTGTGAGATACAGTTAAAACAGTATGTATATGAAGTTTATAGTAATTAAGGCAATTCTAGAATAGAAGTCTCAAATCATAAACTAGGCTAGTACCTTAAAAACTAGCAAGACAAAATCAAAATAAACTCAAATCAAGCAGTAGGGAGGAAATCATAATAAGAGCAGCAATGAATAAATTTTAAAAAAACAGTAAATATAAAGAAGAACCAAAAAGCTGTTTTTTAAAAAATGTCAATAAAATGGATAACCTCTAACAAGTCAGAAAAAAAAGAGAGAAGACACAAATTAATAATATCAGGAACAAAAGAGAAAATATCATTGCAGACCTCACAGACATTAAAAGAATAAGAGAATACTACAACACCTAATATTATGTACCTGACATTATCTAAACCCAACAGCTTAGATAATGGTCCAATTCTCCAAAAACCACAAACTATTAAAATTCAGCAATGATTAATTATATAGATAGCCTAAGTAGTCCTGTAAATATGAAAGAAATTGAATTAACAGTTTAGGGCCCTGGCCAGTTGGCTCAGCAGTAGAGCATCGGCCTGGTATGTGGATGTCCCGTGTATGATTCCCAGTCAGGGCACACAGGGGAAGCAACCATCTGCTTCTCCACCCCTCCCCCTTCCCTTCTCTCTATCTCTTTGTTCCACTCCCACAGCCATGGCTCAGTAGAAGCAAGTTGGCTCCAGACGCTGAGGATGGCTCCATGGCCTTCCTCAGGTGCTAAAATTAGCTTGGTTGCTGAGCAATGGAGCAACAACCCCAGTGGGCAGAGCACTGCCCCACAGACGGCCAGTTGGGTGGACCCTGGTCGGGGAGCATGTGGGAGTCTGTCTCTCTGCCTCACCACTTCTCACTTAAGAAAAATTAAAAAAATAAAAAGAATTCATAGTTTTAAAGAAATTTAAATTTTCTTCCATAAAATAGAATTTCAGGCCCAGATTGTTTCACTGGTAAACTCCACAAAATATTTAAGAAAAAATAACATCAATTCTACAAACTCTTCCAGAAAATAAAAGTATCCATGTTTTTCTAAGATTCATTTAAAGGTGATTTCTGCATGATCACATCAAATACTGAATTTGCCAGTCCCTGAAGTATATAAATGTTGACAGAGATGATTGAGAATTATGTGTCTTTATTTTCTTTACTCCATCGATATAAACATGAGCTTGAAATTTCCGTAATTTCCAAGTTGAAATCTTGCTATGTTGCAATTAACTCAATGCATAACATAATTCATAAATTTGTTTTAGTAAATCACCTTATATAAACATTACAAGTGCATTTTTTATGCATCTTGAAAAGGACAGAAACACAATCAATGAAACACACATACAGAGAAAGAACATTAAATAGTGTGTTAGATTCTCAACCATTCCAGTCATTGACACATGCCCAAAGGTAAATTTTAAATAGGAAACATGACACTATTTCTTCAGCTGGCCTCGGATCTTGAGTGTCTCCAATAAAGTGAGCTCCTTTCTGAATATGTATATGTATTAAGTATAATATATATATATATACACACATACACACACACACTGCATACAACTCTGTATGTACTAAATTCATGCACACACACACACAGTATATAATATTTAAGCCAATTAAGCCAGTGACTAAACTAATCTAAAGAAACCATAATTTATTCCAAACAAACACTAGGCACATTGCATTTTATGGCTCATTTAAAATTTTTTTAATAGCAATTTTTATTATAAATGATTTTTACTTTATGTGTCAACTATAACACCTAACCCATGTAAATGATATAACTCTATTCCACATACTCCCAAAACATTAACCCAGAAACACTACGCACATTTGGGCACTCACTTATATGATCAGTGACTGACACATTTTTAAGAAGTGAACAAATGGCACCACTTTAAGGAACAGGAGGAGAAATGTTAATATGACATAAAGGAAATTACCAAATATATCATATAACAATGAATATAGGCTGAGAACATTGAAGAATGAGAAAGGCTTTAGAAATAAAAGAGCGAAACACAGTAGGACAAACAAATAAGCTGTGCTGAATGGAGAACACAAGCAACCCACTAAGTGGAAACATTAAATATTTGCATATTGAAATTTTCAATTTACCCATGATCTAGGACAGCTTGTCTACTACGCAAACTTCCTCGTCTAAATATGAGACTGTGTGATACTTTCACAATGGGGGTTCTGATGAAATCATTTGTTTGTGTTCACTACAACAGATTTCTAAGAGTTTAAAAGCAATGCTAATTATTGGTCAATTAATCATATAAATATTTAAATATTTTGTTTTTAGAAAGTGCCCAGGTGAAAAACAGTTGATATTTCTTTTTGTTCTAGGAACTTCCACAAAGCTGAAAATCAGGTAGACGTCCCAAGACTTCCCTCGCTTATTCACACTTAGTTCATTTATTTCCTTTGAAAAACCCTTTTAACATAATGGATTGCATCACCTTTTTGAAAACTCTCTGCTTCATTTCCATGAGACGTTTTTCTTGTTTTTTGTGTTGTTGTTGTTGTTTTTTACAGAGACAGAGAGAGAGAGTCAGAGAGAGAGAGAGATAGGGACAGAGAGACAGGAACAGAGAGAGATGAGAAGCATCAATCATTGGTTTTTCGTTGTTACACCTTAGTTGTTCATTGGTTGCTTTCTCATATGTGCCTTGACTGTGGGCCTTCAGCAGACTGAGTAACCCCTTGCTCGAGCCAGCGACCTTAGGTCCAAGCTGGTGAGCTTTGCTCAAACCAGATGAGCTCGCGCTCAAGCTGGTGACCTTGGGGTCTTGAACCTGGGTCCTCTACATTCCAGTCTAATGCTCTATCCACTGCACTACCACTTGGTCAGGCATTCCATAAGACTTTAAATTAAGTAATATACTGAATTTAACAGTATATTCTTCTTTCTAGGGGTATTCATTGATCCAAACTACACAGATTTCAATCAACAGTGCCCTCCATTTAATGACAATATCATTATCAGGGCAGATATGATCCAAATGCTTTTATTGTCCATTCTTTTATGTATTATTCCCAATCCCATCCCTACACCCACCAAAAAAATTCAATACCAGGTGCTAGAGTGTAGCCTTCAAAATTCCCTTCCATTGTTATACTCTTATGTATCCATTAAAAAAATAGTATAAAATTATATTTGGGAAAAGAATCTGTACCCTGATGAAAAGACAAGTTATTATGTAAACTGTTGTTTCCAAATGAGATATGAGTTTATAGATAGAATACTTAGTATTTGAGGAGCATTGTGTAGATTATCAGTTTGTGGACTTTTTCCTTTTCAATCTGTCTGTCTAGTATGATTTTAGTTATTGTAATTGGGAGCAACTGGTTAATGTAGAGCTTTTTTAGATAACTGAAGAAAGAATTCAGTCATAAATTAGGCACATGAGTAAGTGTCCCTGTTTAGAACTGCACAGAAGACTGAATAGAGAGGATTTTCCGACTTGAACTTTACTAAACTTTTGATTTTTACAAGATGGGTGATTCCATTTGTGGGCTTTAATATCTTTATGGAAAATTAATAATAAAAAATTATGTATTCATCATGTTCAAATTTGAGAATTTTGTGAATTATGTTAATGGGTGAAGAATGTAAAATTGTAAATTGCTCATTACATAACCTGTTTAAATGCGCTAGGTGTACAGCAGGATGGGACAGAAAGGGAATATTCAATCAAAATACAATGTAACTTTGTAGTTAACTTAATGGATGTGAATAATATGACCCATTTCAGAGATTTTATTGTACAATAGCAGATAGGCATTCCTTGTGAGCCAGAACTACCCAACTTATTCCTGATTCCAGACAACTGTGCAAAGAGTTGCACAACCTGAGAAGCAATTAAGTACAGTCGTCCCTCGCCATATCATAGTTCACTTTTCATGTTCTCCCTGTATCACGCATTTTTAAATTGTATATACCTAATTTTGTATTGCGTATTTTTCGTTATACTGCAGGATTTTGCCGTATATAGGTATTTTATATATTTATTATTGTAATTATTTTTGCAGTAAAATAAGTGTTTTCTAGCCTAAAAAATTGAAAACAATATAAAAAAATACAAAGCCTTAAAATATATATAAATAATAAAATATAAGGTTGCTACTTTGTGGATTTTCACCTACCGCGGGGGGGGGGGTGTCCTAGAACCTAACCCCTGCTATAGACGAGGGACCACTCACTGTATAGGGAAGAGAAGGACCTTCTGATTTCCTACTGGTCATCTGAGAAGAAGACAGGTAAGCCATGTCTCTAATTTCTAAGAGGTTTGGTTTTTCAGCCTATATGCTTAAAAGAACTATGTATATAATTGCTTAGAAGTAATAAACACAGACATACACAGATACCCACCCCTGGGAAAAACAAACGGGAAAGACCCTTCTAACCATCCTAAATTAGTTCTTTCATAAAGGAGGTGCTACCAGTCAAACTGGGTCAATTCTATGTCATCAAAAGAACTACACTTATAAATGGATAATCTTAGAGGACATATAAAAGTCAAGTGTTTTCTAGCCTAAAAAATTGTGTATGTGGCTTTCACTAGCACTTTCTTCTTAGAATGTAAGAAAAAATAAAAGACATGTCCCACCTCACCTATGTGAGCCACAGATAGTCTTTCTTTGACACCTGTGACAGTAAACTTTGTATCAACTTGGTTAAATAATTCCCTGTTATTCTATCAAACACTAAACTAAGGTGCTGCTGAACAAGTATTTTGATTAAAGTGCATCATCAGTTGACTTTAAGTAAGGGATATTATCCTAGATAACCTTGGTAAACCTAATTCAATCAGTTGAAAATTTTTCAGAGTAGTGTTGAGGCTTCCCTGAAGTATCGATAGAATAAATTCTGTTTGTGGACGGCACTTCAGCCCTCTGCCAAAGGAGTCCAGCCTGCCCTTCCTGACAGCTGGCCTGGTGGAGTGTAGACTTGCCCTGCCAGCCCCCATGCTAATATAAACCTATTCCTTACCAAAAATAAAAATAAAAAACATTCTTTCTTTTCTCTTCAACTATATAGATGGACTATAATCATCTTCAATGATCTATAATCATCCTTTCAATCCCTATGGCTAAAAAGTAGGATTTGGGTATAAGGTTGGAAGGAGGTTCCCTTAGGACTAAAGCTGAAGTCATGAGCTCCAGCTCAGTTTTCCAGAGAGCTCAGAACTGTGGTATCATCTAACAACAAAGCAATACTACATTCTTTGTTTACCAACCTCCTTTACACTTATATCTCTCTTAAGAAACTCTGTAATGAGAATAAATTGGTCAAGGTAGAACCTTGGCATTACTTGATCTAGTTCCTGTTCCATAATGTCATCTTAGAATATAGAATGTCATCAAAATCTCACTCAGATCTGATGAACACACATATACTTTAGTCATACACATACATACACACACTATAGATCACTTCCCCCTACCACTGAGTTCACCTGCAGAGACACTGGACAGTTCTCGCAACATGGAGAACTTCCTCTGTGAAGCACTATGTCTCTAAGATTCTCTGCTGGGCAGCCTGTGACACATGAGGACGTAAGGCCCTCAATAGTACCTGGGCAGCCTGTGACACATGAGGACTTAAGGCCCTCAATAGCACCTGTCAATCAATGAGGACTGAAAGTCACAGCCTATGGCCGGGTTTTGCATTCCAATGTGAAAAGAAATGCTTGGGTGTCTTCCACATGGTTTCTCAGAAGATATGCGGTCAGGAGTGTTTCGACTTGAATTTACTATATGGATGAAATAAGGTCCTATTCCCTTCAATAGTCCATTAAAAATTTCTCTCTGTTTTGCTGTTATGAGTATTTTTCTCAAAAGAATGCATATAAGAAGTGTTTGTTATCCCATGGCCATAAAGAGCAGTAGGATTCAGAATAGATGACGATCAGCTAGCTGTCTTTTTTATCAAGCAGAAAAAGAGCAATTTTGGAAGGAGAGATGAGGAAAAAGAACATTCAATATTTCTGGGGGGGTTTTTATTGAAGAGAGGAAATTACAAGAAAATCAAGGTTTCAATAAAAGGGAAATAGCATTAACAGACTCATAATGTAAAGAACCACAAGAAATTAGTCTTCCAGTATTCCAGGCTCGAAGTTAAAAGACCACATTTAAGTATGAGATTCATCAGTTACTGGATATTTGATGTTAACAAAATGACATAATAAGCCTGAACCTCAGGTTTCTATCTATAAAATGGGGATAATGATATTCAATTTACAAGGCTGTGGTAATGGCTACATGAAATAATTTATGTAAAAAAGATTTTAACTTTAGAAATTTATGCAAATTTAGAAATTATTATTATAAAAGATCCATCATTAGACATGCAAGAAAATTAAATTACCATAATGCGAAAAGACTGAAGTTCTAAATCCAGCATTCAATTAAACAGCAAAATTCAGTTGAATTAACCCAGCGTCTCTAAGCTGTCCGGCACACTATGGCACTGTTAACAGCAAATCTGCTCTATAAACGCCACTGTTCAGTTATGAATTCGCCTATTCAATTTGGCATCACACCTTTATAATCACACAAATACATATCAAAAGCCTGTGTTAGCTAAGAGGTCATAGAGGACACAGTCCAACAGAAAGATAAAAGCACAGAATAAACCAAGCGTGAAACAGAAAATAATCTATTTGAACAAAGATACAATATGTGGTCTTTATCTGGAAATGGTTTCATGTCCAGAAGATCTTTTGCTTTAAATCAAATTGAGCTGTATTTTCAGTTTCCTTTTATTGGACATTATATACTGGTATACAAATAAGCCAAAGCAGTGACCGGGGTGGGGTGGGGGGTGCAAGGGAGGGTGAGGAGGAAACACCTAAAACTAAAGCAAAACAATAAAACAATCATGTTGATTCCCCCTTCTCAGAGGCCTAAAAATGTACCTTGTTTGCCCAGAGAGGCTCCTCCTCAAGTCCTGATTAAAGGCAGTAAGAGCACTTCAGCTGGCAATCTTGTTTAATTTTCCAACTGTCGTATCAAATGATAACTACCAATATTACACAGCATGAAAATGAAGGTCAAATGCTATAGTCTGAATGTTAAATAAGGCTCAGAATATAACAGGCTTTCAACAGGGGAAATGTTGCTTATCTTAAAGAACCTTACCTCTAAAAATGTGCTCCTAAACCACACAATGGGCTATATTTTCTTTTCCAGAGGGTAGCAATAGTGATGGCCCTGTCATCACTGGGCTTCTTTGCTCCTAACTCACAATGCCGTGGGGCTCAATACATTACGGTCTCTCACTAGAAAGTCAGTCCTGCCATGACTTTCCTCCTCCCTCATCCTCAAAAATCCAGCAAAGAATTTTCCAAAAGACGTCAACACTTCTATTAATAAAATTTTCCAATGCTGGTATTAAATATACACAATCAAAGAAGAAACTTCATGTTTTCCTATTAAAAGGTCTTATTCCAGAAGACTGCACCTGTGAGGCCTAGAAAGTCATTTTCATATTATTAATATTACAGTGTTCTGGGCTTTCTTACAGTTTTACCCTCTTCATCAGCCTTATGCTAACTGTTGGAAAGACTGATGATTCTACTCCAACGTCTTATCCACATCAACCATGTAGTATTTGTAATTCCATCATTATTGATGATGATAATGCTTGTATATTATGTTTGGAGACAATGCTGAAGAAAATGCAAACAGAACAGAGGCACATCATAGTTAAGTCACTGTTTGCTATGAACACCTATTTGTAAGCTACTGTATTTGTTTAGGGAGCAGGGCCTTGCTAAACTGGGACTTCCGAATTTTGTGGAAGAAGCAAATGGGCTAGGATCTGGTGAAGACTAGTTCAGAGAGATACAGTTGTAAGATCCAGGCCTTCAAAGGACTTTGGACAATTAGATATGTGCGCACTACTGGAGGGGGTAGTTAAAAAGGAGGAAAGGGAAGCCAGAAAATACCATCTCCTAACTCTATTCCATATTATCTTTCAGTCTAACTACCACCACCCATATCTGATACAAGCAACTTTCTGGAAGCTCCAGTATTATTTAATATGGACTCTGAAAGGGGTCTTAGCAATTTTGACCACACACTCACCCTCAGGGAAGTTGTGCAACACTGTATGATGCCAGTGGCCGAGGCCAGGTAGGTACACATTGGATTTGGGCAGATGGTAGAGAAACTATGGAGCCAAAAAGCACCGGGCCATTTCCATTTAATAAAGTCTCACAATGGTGGACAAGCAAACAGGTAGGAGAAACTGTTTCTCAGGCAAACAAACAGCAAAAATGGCCTCTCACAGTGGCAGGCAGGCAATCTGCCATCAGCAATCTCCCCTGAGTGCAAGCACCCATAGCCTCATACAGGCCACGCACACATGCCTCTGCCACATGCTCATGCACTAATCAAGCAAAACACTGGCAGCTGGTACATCGGCAAGAAAGCCTAACACAGCTGTTTTCCCAACACACTGGTTGTCTTCAACAGTTTTGAAAATGAAAAGTTACCACTGTCGTGGGAGGGAGGAAACAAAAACAATTCAATGTGCCTGTAATGCTGGTGGCTAAGGCCAGGTAGGTTTGCATTAAAATCAGGCAGGTGGTAGAGGAATTGCACAGCCAGAAAGCTTCAGGCTGTACCCATTTACTGCAGGCTTGCAGAGACTGCTGAGCAAATAAACAAAGGAAAACTTGCTTTTCACAGTTGAGGGCAAGGGATCAGGAAAACTGACCCTTACGGTGGCAGCTGAGGGACTCAGAACTATACCTACAGTTGCAGAAAGGTGATCTGGGAGAATAGCCCCAGAGGGAAAACACCCATAGCTTTTCATAGAGACACATGTGGCTTTCTGGCACGTGCTCACACACTAATTGTGCAAAGTGCTTGCAGCTGGGAAACCAGCGAGCAAGCCTAACATAGCTGTTTTTCCCACAGTGTCCATTCAGGAGTCCCTGTGTCCAGCTTACAGGGGAAGCTGGGCTCTGCTGAAGTAATCTTCTTCTTTAATAGACAAGCCAAAGTCACACAAAGGGTAAGTGACAAGCCCAGGACACAAGCTTCCAAAATCTAAGGCTAGTGCTTTTTCCAAGCACAACTACCCTTCAGGTTTCAATACTTTTCTCAACAGCTTTGTCCCTACAAATCCAAACTAAGGTGGAGATGGAGAAAAGAAAAGTTTGCCCATATGCCTAGAGATGCTTGTCAGAAGCCTGACTTAACAAAAATTACCAAATTTCCTTGCATCTATTTCTAAACATCATGAAGTGTTTCAGATTTAAAAGCAGTTGTAATAAGCTTGGTGGTTCCTACCACCTGCCTCATAAATCAGTATAATAAGGCAAACCTGGGTTAAACTATCATTGTAAGGAGCCAACACATACAGGCGTCCCCAAACTATGGCCTGCGGGCCACATGCGGCCCCCTGAGGCCATTTATCCGGCCCCCGCCGCACTTCCAGAAGGGGCACCTCTTTCATTGGTGGTCAGTGAGAGGAGCACTGTATGTGGCGGCCCTCCAACGGTCTGAGGGACAGTGAATTGGCCCCCTGTGTAAAAAGTTTGGGGACCCCTGTAAGCTTCATTCTGTTGTAGTATATTTACTATCCCTTTAGCAAATAGAGTAATAGAATGTTAAATTTGAAAAATACATCACCTAATTCTGGTCTCTTAAATGAAGATACTAAGATCAGCTGCAGCCATAAACATAAAGACAGGTAACATAAGAAATCAGTTGAATAAGAACAGAACAGTTTCTTGGAACTGAGAAAACCACCAGTGCAAACAGCATAACTAACAGCAGCTAACATAGGATCCACTGATGAGGCAATGGATGATGGGGGACCGTGGAAACATGGAGAATGCCAGCCCACCTGAAGCCAGTTGTGACCACGTAGACACACAGGCCCATTCTCAGCTGATTTATCAAAAACCTGAAATCCAAGTCTTTGTATGAAAATCTCTAATTTTAAAATTCTTGCGTTCATTTTTAAACATTTATTTTAAAAATAAATAAAACCTTTGCAGTCCTATGGCAGGACTACACTCTGCTAATTTATGATGTCTCGCCTTGTTCACATGACTTCTACTCCTGGCTTTGTTTTCTGTTTAAGAGCAGGTGGAAGAACAGCTTGAGAGCCCTCAGTGGTCGTGCCTACCTGTTCGGCAGCCTGCGCCGTGGGAGCTGCTGTCCAGTCCTCAGTGGCCGGCAGAACGCTCCCGACTTAAGCGGGAAACTGCTGAACAGGCACAAAGTGCACCTGCCCAGCCTTCAGACCTGCCTGCGACCTCCGATGGAGTAGCAAAAATTCCGGAGCTTGGAGCAGTCTTTTGGGCCCATAGTTCCTCCCAGGCAAATGCTTTTCCCACAGCTGCCTGCTCACCCTTTCCAAACTCCTCAGGACCTCTTATGTAAGAGTGGAGCTCAGGTGTGTCCTCCGCAGCTGCTCCCGGGGAACGGCGCCACGCATGCGCAGAACTTCCCAGCCCGCATCTGCACATCAGGCTTGAGGAGTGAGCTCTTCCTCCTCCTCTACCAGGTGCAAATGTGGGCGTAGTGTGGAAGAGAGTATGTGTTACACAGAGCGTTGTAGGCAGGTAGGCCTAGGATGCCTCGGTAGAAGCTGGTAGTGGACCCTTAGATCAGTAAGCCTCGGGAAGACAGCCTGAATTTGGTTAGTGAGGGTCCCAGGAGTAGAGGAGCCAGCAGTAGGAGCTGCTCCGGTGGCTGCAGCCAACTCAGGACAGCCCACTGGCCAGTGTTCCTGGAGGAGGGGGCACGGACATCGGTGGGGTTTTCAGCAGCCACAAGGGCACGAGCCAACAGCAGTATCTTCTCCCAGGTTCTCTTCAGATTTATGATGCAAATACCATCACTTTTCCTTTTGTAAGTGGACTGTTCCATTTGGAGGTCATGGTTGGTGCCATTCAAGTGGATACCTGCTGCAAGGAATTTGAGGACATCCTCCTCCTTCATCTTCAGGATATCGAGTGCTCCGGGCATGGTGAAAGGTTTTCTTTACTTGTGAGGGGACCCCAGGACAATGCTGTATGAACTCCTTTCTGGGGAGCCCGGAAAGGCTGCCACGTTGTGAAGTAAATAATGTCCTTTGTGTTCACAATATGACCAATCAGCAAACCGACTTGGACATTTGTATTTGTTTTAGAAATGTGAATATAATGTTTCAATTCACCCTCACACTCCACTAAACTTCACTTGGAATTGACCTTGGGAGGTTGCTCTTTGGGGGTCGGGGATTAAAGATAGAGATTGCAACAACACAACAGGAAACAAACTCAAGAAGAACCAGTGGGTGCCCGTGATGCTGACTTCTTAAAGCCCTGAACATCAGAATCAGCTGAGATTTTTCACCTAGGAGGGTCACATTTTATTTATTTATTTTTTTTTTAATTTTTAATTTTTTTAATTTTTTTTATTTATTCATTTTAGAGAGGAGAGAGAGAGAGAGAGAGAGAGAGAGAGAGAGAGGAGAGACAGAGAGAGAGAAGGGGGGAGGAGCTGGAAGCATCAACTCCCATATGTGCCTTGACCAGGCAAGCCCAGGGTTTCAAACCGGCGACCTTAGGACTTCCACCACAGGTCAGGCGAGGGTCACATTTTAAATCACTTACCAGATCTCTCTTTCCAAGACAAAAGGCACCAGTTAGGTTTCCTTTTCTTATCTGTTACTGTTTCTCCACCTTTAAGTCGTTTGGCATATTCTCCTACATATTCTCCTGTGAGTCCTTTTAGGCTCTCTTAAGTTTGTCAAAACCCATTCTTAACAAAATGCTGGACTGTTGCTAACTCTACACAGTAACTACCAGGCACTTCTTCCTCCCAGAAGGAAATAATGTGCTCCCTTTAATTGAATATTGTTGGGGGAGAGCAAACAGTAATGATTCATTGTTAGCCTTAGTACTGGATTAGGATAGAATTTGGCCAATTAGACAAACTTTGAAGCTTTGTTGCCTACTGCACAGGTGCTTCCACTCTTAGAAAACAAAAAATTGGTGTGTGTATAGGGAGGGTTGATACACTCTGCATAGAAATAAAAACAGTGTTCTAATATTAAAGGAAAAATGCACTGATAGAGTCAAGAAGCAGCTCGGCAAAGTCATTACCGTGCTTATTGCCATTTGAAGGCACAATGATTGAAGTTATTGTCTTAATGTAAGATTACTAAATAATGCATCCCATAAAGGAAAGACATTGTATTGGCCATAAAACGTGTGTAACTGCAACACCATTCATACTTACTTAATGACATTTTAGAATTGGATGGTAATTAAAATGAAGCAGGAATTTTTAAAAGGCAAGAGAAATTCAAACACGCCAGTATATAAATTGAAGCACTCTTTGTTTTGCAAGCACATAAAGAAGTTTCGCATACTTGGGGTTTTTTTCTCTTTTGGCCCGCTGGGAACAGCACAATCTTGACTCCTCAGAATTTCCACTTCTAATTGCTAGGAGGGTTCATTATCAGCTGTCTAAAGTGCAATGCATCAACCTTGCAAAGCTGAGTTACAAAAGACGTTCACACATCTGATGGGCTGCTGTGCTAAATACATCTTAATTTGTGCTGCATCTGCTGTTTTCTAATTTGTTTGTCATGCTGTGAAAGCTGCAGACTTTGTTAGAACAGCTCCGAGTTTTTTCCTTTAAAATGCATTAATTCTTCATTTAAAAAAAAAATGGCTGTCTTCCATCATTTTTCATCTGTATCTTGGAATGCCATAAACTTAATTCTGTTATGCACGTATATGTATGAAAAAAATTCTGTGCATTTGAATATGTATATGTTTTATATTATAAAATAAATGCACATATATTTGCATGTGCATCAAGACAAACACTCAGTTTAATCACCAAAAGCAAAACAAACTTTTTCCAGCAGTTACTGGATGCACAAAGCAACAAAACATGCCAATCTCGGAACTCTGGCATGGATAAGACTGTTTCAAGTCAGCAAGGTCTGGTTTACATTCTCTTTCTATACAGAAGATATGCATAAGGGTGGCGCTCTCTGTTCAGACCCAACTAAGCAGCAGTTCAAATGTAAACAAACATATGCAATTCAGTATGATCCAGAATAAACCAGTCTCACATTAGGGAAGTTTAAATTCGAATTGGGAAAGAAAACAAAGACCACCCTCTTAGGCCCATGCCTCCCTCTCTCTTTTCACAAAATACAGTGTCCAAAGTGAAAGCAGGGCCTACTTCCTGGGCAGTGACCTATGCTGTCTCACATAAGGACCCGTGCTTAGAAGAGCTCAGTTTGGTTCAATGCTCTGCTGTCACTGTGGAGATGTTTTTAATAATTTTTATAGATGGCGCCCTGCATCCTCACTTTGCACTGGACCCCACAAATGATATCACTGGTCTTGAGTGCAGAATGTGTTGTAGGAACACTGGTGGAACAGCCAGTGGATTTACTCTGCAGGATTTCAAGCTGTCCTTTTATCTTTATGATCACAAAAATGTACCCCTTGAAATGAAGAATAAAGAAAAGAGGAAAGTGGAGAGAGTGGGAAGCAAGAAGAAAAGGAAACACTCAGATAGTATTTAGCTTGTATTCATATAGTTTTACAGCGTAGGGGGGATGGAAGGCAGCCATTTCTAGGTGGGGTTTATTATTTCTGAGCACAGAGCTTCTTTGAATGAAACTGATTTAAAAATACCTTCTGTCATCGATTTTGACTTCATTAGCCAAAGTGGCACTCAAAGTCCTTCTATAACTTTTAACAAAGTTAAGCTATATACAATTCCAGTGATTTAAGAAATTTCTACCAAGCCTTTCCTTTACACATATACATACTGTATGGCCAGTAGTCGCCACTGTTGTGGCCATTCACATGCAGGTTTCCATTAGATTCGGGCAGATGGTAAAGAAACAGTAGAGCCAAAAACTGGTGGGCCATTCCTTTATTCTAGCCTCGCACCAGCCGGCGAGTAAACACACACAGGCCTCCAAAATCCTGACACAGTCTCTGGTTTTTTCTAGAATCAAAGGCCCCCACCAGTCTCAGTTACCTCTGGTTCCCCATCTGCACACCTTCTCCCTTCTCCTTTCTTCACAAACCGGCTTCTCCTTCAGCACCCTGCCAACTGGGCTTCCTTCCTCCTTCTCCTTCATCTTCTCTTTGTCTGTTTAAAACTTTTTGGCATGAAACCCCTCCTCCAGCAAACATTACCATAACAATGACCCTTCCCAAGCAGGAAGGTAATCCGCAATTTCCAATCAACTGCCCTGCTCTGAGGGCAAGCAAGCACACAGGTGGCTGCCCAGCATCAGTTGTAATAATAAAAGTAAGCAAACTCAAAAAACCACAAATTTTACAAACTCATTTGCCCAACACATCCATAAACCAAATTATTTCAGGACCTCCCCCCAAAATCCAAGGGAATACAGAGGAGTTGGAAACCTCAGAGGACCCTCTGTGGCTCTTTCCCTATCTCAGGCTGTTCTTGGAATGGGGCTGTGAACTGAGGGGCAGCGAGAGGCTGGTCCAGAGGCCAGCATCCTCATGATTACAGCCTAGAGATGGGGATGCAGGGGGGCAGGTCTGCACCCTGGCTTCTGCTGACTGGACACCCTTCCAAGAGGGAGACACAGGCTGCATTTACATAATGCCAGTCAATCTTCTGTGTCAAGTTTCCCCAAGAACATGCAGAAGCAATGGCCAAGGCCGGCATTCTGACCGCTGGAGTCACAGACAAATCAGGGCTTCCATAGAGGAGGATGTTGAATCAATAAGGCGTACTGTTCAACCAGGGCTGAGAAAAACACCTCATAAAGTAACAGCATTTGTAAAGGTTAATCAATTCAGCTAATTGTAAATGCTCTCAATTGTCAGTCCCTAAGCAGCACCTTCTCTTTGTAGCTAATAATTCACTGTGGGATGCAGCAGCTCTAAAGCAGGAAGCAGAGAAAGTGGGGAAAGCAGTCAAATTTCTCATTACTCCCTGCATGTTGTGCTCCGTTGGTGTCTGTAAATGTCAATACAGTTACCACAGGGAGAGAGCCTTTTTTCCCTCCTAGCACTACTTGCCTCCTTCGTTATATACAAAACAAAGTAAAGAGCCTAATTATCTTGGTCTAGGCAGATGGAAGGGAAATGAGGGTATTGATTTTGGGGGCAATATCTTAAGGCAATGCAGATGACTAATAAGCTGGCCCGTTAAAGGGATGGTTTTCCATTCACAGCTTTTAGAAAAACACATCATACACCCTGCCCAGAATCGACTCAGAAAAACAACAACAACAACAACAACAACCTCAGTTCCTTTTCTCCCCACCGTCTTCATATCCCCAGTAAGAACAAAACCAGTGGGGAGGGTTTTTTTTAAGTGATTGTCTAAGAAATAAAAACAAATCAGGCAAAAAACAATGAGATAATTCTACCCTGAAATTACATCCAGACTCTGGCAGTGAAAGCAAACCAGTGATTTTCATGGAATCAGACAATTCCTGTCTTTCCATGAGGCTGGATGGTCAGGACAGTCCCTACCTCCAGGCCACTAATGGGTGTTCTGCTGGGGACTCAGAGTATGTTTTGTCTGAGCAGCGCTAGAAAAGTTATGGGAAATGGTGGTACAAATCAAATGATGAATTGTCCTAAGAAAAACCACTTTCTTTTCAAGATCTCACATATATGCTTTCTGTTCTTTACTTTGTATATGTATATGGTATTGTGTTTCAGAAAGCCTTATTTCCCTGCAGTTACAGAAATTGATCTTCCATATGTAGAAAATACAGTTATTTTCAAAGTTATAGTTATTTTCAAAGAACGTTTATATAAGCCAAAATGAAGATAAGGACTATTTCAAACGTTTTGGGACACAGTCATATTTGTAGCAATGGTTGTAATAACTAACATTCACCCATTGATTACACCTTAGAATCCAATGATGTATATAATTCCTTATATTGAAACATGAACTGCTGAAACACACAATTTCCCTTTATTTCATCTACAACTTAATGAAATATAAATGTCTTTTTCCTAGAAGTAAGGTTATGAGTACATTTGGAAATGTGTAAGGAATCACAGTTTCTATAAATCCCAAACCTTCAATCACTTGAGAGAAGAGTATTCTCATCTTTTACGTATTGATATTTCAGTTTAGTTTTATTAATCAAAGGCATTGTAAAATTCAAGTTAAATAGATGAGAGGCCCTGTGTCCCTGTCAAACAGTTTGGTGTTTCAGATACATTGGATAGTGTGGTCAAAGCAAGTGACTCAGTCAAATCACACCACCATGCTGACCTGAACAGCATCAAGCATAAGCTGGGAAAGGTATGGAAAACAGGTTGTTGGCAGCTGGCACATCTCAAGATGTTTTATACCCCAAATATGTAGGATAATGCTAAATCTATGTAGGATAGAGCATGTTTCAAATCAAATAAACTGGTGCGGCTGTAATAATAATGGTGTACAGTCAGGAAATGAAACTGAAGTGCTTCCCTACAGTAACAGAACCATGGGTTTACAAAAAGAATTATCTTCTTAGAACAGTTTTGTGTTAGTCATAAGTATGATTTAAAACATCTCCTATTTACCACTGAAAAATGAGAAATTAGAAATATCCCGAGATATCTGGCTAACAAGCGGAAGCAGGGGTGAGTGGGGGGAGACATCTTCAACAATGAACTCACTAAGCCCACCTTTCCACTCCTCTTTTTGTCTCTTTTCCTCCCTATCCCCCTCTCTTCCTTTGTCCCCCTTTCTAAGATATATTTCTTTCATGTAACATTGCCATTTTCCCATAATTTCAGGAGAAATTTTCTGACATTTTTTAAAATGCTGAGAATTAGAGTAAAGTTCTCTAAATGCAATTTTTCCCTTTAAAGGAATGGAAATACCTGTTAGAGTTTCAGGACCCTACAGCCTCAGGCAAGCAGCAAGCAAAGTTAACAAAACAACCACCCACAACCTTATTATCTTATTTCATGTACTGGTTGTTCTTCAGCATTTGGTACCTTCATCTTCATATATATTCCATTGGAGCCTCACCCTTTTATACATAATGTAATTTTTTTTCCAGAGAATAAATTTTTACATCAGTTTAATAATTTCTGGAAGTTATACTGGAGTATCGCTCAACTCGCTTCTAAATTAAAGCACTTATTAAAAAACTTTGAAGCACTCTCACAATTTTAAATCACTGTGCACATAGCAATTTAAAATTATGGGAGCAGTTTTATAAGCACTTGAATTTGGAGGTGATCAGAGACCTGAAAATGTGCAATATCGAGTAATTTAAAATTATTAAAGTACTTCACATTTTTTATAAGCTCTTCAGCTGGGAAGTGATCGGGTTCTAACATCTGAGCTTATGCAGTACAAAGTGAAGTACTCCTCAGCCTGAAAAGATTCACTCTATTAAATCAAACTACTTTAATAATTTTAAAGTGATGTACAGTGAGCATGCTCAGATCTCCAAATTTACTTTTAAATTAAAAATATTTTTCACTTCCAACCTACAAAGACACTTACATGATAAAGCAGTAATTTACCCTTTTGATTTTAGACACCAACTGCCCTCTCCTTTTTAGAGTAGTTTTCCCTTGGCAAAACCAAAATATTAAAAATATTTGTTCTTTTTCAATTAAAAAAGAAAAACAGCATCATCCTATGACAATTCAACAAACTTAGTTGTATTTAAAAATATTTCCGTTTTAAAGTAAGCGTTGTGCTTTGGGATATCACACTTTTACACCTAAAACAATGACAAACTAATATTTTGAGATGGTTTTTAAACTCAAGCACATAGCTAATTGTCTCATGTAAGTACAACAACTAACCCACAGAAACATATGGATGATTCTTCACAATAAGACAGCTGTCTTGCAATTTGAGAAGAGTCTTACATACCATACTGTTTTCCAAAGATCACTGCTGACCCAAATGAAAATACGTTATTCCCATAACCTTCTCGCAACCTACCCTTGAGTTCGAAGAAAGGAAAGCATAGCAGAAGCACAATATTTGCTATACTAAAAATACATTGGGCAACTGCTGCTCTCAATCACTCAGATCAATTTATGTAATGGTTCTGTTCTTAACAAATCATTTTCTTTTTTTTAGAAAATTAAATTTAATGGGGTGAAATTGAAAAATAAGAGTACATAGGTACATAGATTTCAGGTAAATATTTCTATAGCATTTGAAGTGTTGATTGTATTGTGTCCCCATCACCCAAAACAAATCATTTTTCATCACCGTATTTATATCCCTCTTTACTCCGTTCCCCCCACCCATGCCCTACCACACCCTCCCCCACTCCCGTCCCCTGGTGATCTACCTACACTTTCTATAACAAAATTAAAGGGTAGAATTCTTGTCTGGATTAATTATTTCTGTTAACAGCAAGATTATTAATCAAGGAGATTTAGGGTGATGAACATACAATACAATATACAGATGATGTATTATAGAATTTCTTAAGCCTAATCTGGAGGGACCCGAATAATGGAATACACGAACAAAGTCCATCGATTACACATCATAGCTTTATTGTCTAGCTTGGCCAAGCGGAGACAACTCCAACAGAAATCTGAGGGAGAGCACGCTGGCCCTTCGTTCTACCTAGTTTTTATAGTTTTGTAAGTGGGAAGTACAGAAGCAAAAATTGTAATTAGGAGCCCTTTACCACTATTAGTTATAGTCATATGTCCTTTAACATGATAGGACCATGTTCAATTTGCAAGCCATACATCATTTTGGAGAAAACAAAATTTACAAGCCAACACAATGGTAGAAAGATGTCTCTTTACATATTAAAAGACATTCCTATATTATCTAGTGTTTATCTGCCATCTCTCTGTCCAGAGTCACATGTGTTAACCACACGCATTTACATAGGAGAGGTAGTTTCGGTGAGGACAAATGCCCGCAAATGGCTCATTGCTATAAGAAAAGGTTTATTTTGGTTTTTCTCTCCCTGTACCTGGCTAGCCATTCACCCCTTTCCCCACAGGTGTGGTGGAATGTCTGGGAATCCATGTTTTCCTCCCCTTTGCATTTACAATACAATGCCAAGGGCCATCCTGGTCATGCCAATCACACAGTACAGAGACTATTCTCACAATTTCTCTGCACACCTTAACCCAAAATAATAAAATGTTCTTCAAGCCTCACAAAATATTAATATTAATTCTGTAGTTTTTGGCACCCTACAACACCTGCCGGTGAAGAGGCGCAGTGGCTCCTCAGGGCTTCTCAAATTGAACACCTGAAATTTGTATAATTTTACTAATCAATGTCACCCCAATAAATTCAATTAAATTTAAAAAATATTAAAATGTTGAAAGGGGATCTAGTCTCATGGTAGAAGATTTCATTTCTGGTATGTCTAAATGTAGTTACTGAAAGACCATTGATATTTGTATTAGGAATGAGTGATCTTAAACTTATTTTAGTAGTTTTATCACCTCCATTTAAATATAATGATAACTCAAATAAATCGGTAGACATCTATGAAACCATTTTGAAAGCTAAAAAATATCATTTTTTCTTTACTATCAAGTGCTGGTAAGTTCCCTTTTCCATTTTCCCTCTCCTTCCCTTCTTTCTCTCTCTCCCTCTCTCCCAAAGGTCCTATTCATCTGAATTCTAACTGCAGTCAAACTGGATCTACTGGAAAGTAATCATTTAGTACATCCTTGTTCTTTGATAATACTTTGAATTTTATCCTATATGAGAATTGATTCTAACTAATGTGTTTATAATCCACCAGTGAACCAGAGTGGTTCCCAGCAGAATTTGCAACCCGCGGAAAGTAGGCTTGCCTGTTTGTCATGGCTTATCAGGAAACAAGGGTGCAGAATAGATTGTACTGCTGTATTTAAATGTCCTTCTGGCTTTTGACAAAAAAGCCCAGAGCCACTTTTGTCTTACACAAGGATGCTGCCTGATAATGAAAGTCTCCTGGTGATGGCAAGGTGAAGGGGGGTGGGGAAATAGTGAAAATGTCTTTAAAAAGTTCTGCCTTGGAACAATCTCTTTATTGAGAGATATGCCAATGAGACCCTTAAATTAAAGAAGTAAACTTATTCAAAGGTGGTTGTAATGGCTTTTTAAACTTCATTTCAAAGGCAGAGGATAAACACTAGAGATAAAATTGGGAAACCTGGCTCTATAGCCCTTTATAGGAATAAAATAGGATTCAGGAGTGTGGTTGATAACATAATTATAAACTCACTGAAGGCTGGGTACACATTTTGCTCAAACCCTCTGAATCTTCCCTCAAAGAAATGCCCAAATGCCACAAGCATCCAATGTCTCTGTCACAATGACAGTAATAGACTCAGTGGATTTTACATACTAAAAAATTCATGTGTGTACTGAAATCAGGGGTATTACCTCTATGAAAATGTTTCTCAACTTAACCTATGAAGTAGGTTCTGTTCTAACTAGTATATTAAAAACTTTCAGAAGTTATACAAAACCTGCTTTTATACAGAACCATTCGAAATTCTATAGAACTCGCATTTGTCTTTATATTATGATTAAACTGCCTTGGTTTTCATTATTTCCAACAAAAACTGGTCTGGGAGAAGACTAAAAGAAAGTTGTCCTGGCAATTGAAATTTATAGTATCTATGGGTGGTTTGTACACATTCAGAGGGATCTATTATTTGGCTATAGTGTCATAAAAGTGTATAACTGAAATTGTGTATAACTGAAATTGTGTGTGATAATGCAAAACTCTCTGTATATTCTTGTCTGCAAACTAAAATTGTCTTTCAAAAAGCTAAAAAAAAAACAAAAACTAATTAAGTCATTGTTAACCAGAAGTTATAAAGGAATGATGAATTACTATGTGCCTGAATTGAAGGAGAAATTTGGGTATAAATGTTGGAAGCAATCATAAGGGCACTGGTAAGGGTTCTTAGATGTTGGAGAGAGGAGATAGTTAAAGAAACCTTGAAGAATTGTTTCTGTAGAATGTGAGATGACAGAAAGCCCTAAACAAAATTTTTTGCTACAATGAATCAATAAAAAATAAGTCAGGCAATTATGATACAATGAATTTAAAAATCAATATGGATATTTCAAACTAAGTGGCTATTAGATAGAAAGCAAAAAATGTAAGACTAACATCAAGAAAGGAATTTAGATGGAAATATAATACTCCTACATACTTGGACTATGCAGGTATAATGAAACATGACAAGCCTGGGACATTTGTCAATGGGTGTGCTCCAGATCTGTCACTGTATTTCACTGCAGTAACAGCCGCTTTTAAGATCACTATATAAAGGGTAAGAGAAGCAATATTGGGTGATGCAATCTATGTATGAGTCTTCTGGGAACAACATTGGCTGTAAGACTAAAACCAGAGAGATAATATTCAAAACCCTTTGCACAGACATTGCGAAGACCAATGTGTATTTTTCAGATAATTTTTTAAAATTCCTGTAATTTTTCCTGCAGTAGTATTTATACCCACTCACACGAGTGTATTTAATGTTATTTTATCTAAGAGTGTTGCTAAATTAACAAAAATTTCATTAACACTGTAGCTATTTTGAGTAAATCTTTGCCTGATGATATAAAATGTCCTTTAATTCTTAGTGCATACCACATGCATTAATCTATTTAAGTGAGAGAACATGTTTTGTCAGATTGTGTGAGTCTGACAATTTCTTGTACCAAATCAAGCCTTTGAGAATTAAACTCCATTTGCTTCGGGGTGGGGGCAGGGGGGGGAGTAACTTTCCGGTTCAAAGAAAAAAATGCTTAGAAGCCATATTTGAAAGGCTTATAGGGGGTCTTAAACATCAAATAGCTCTTAGAAAACAACATTCTGATGAGTCAAGTGTAAATTAATTAGAAACATAGAGATTGCTTTTTCCTGGGTAGCCACATGGGTTTTGAAGTTGAAGAAAGAGTGTTTGACGAAATATATTTGGAGTGTTCATGACCCAAAAGCATAGTAAAGTAGTTCAAGATGTATCTGTGAAAAAAAGATACTTGTTTTCTAGCTGTGATCTTCCCAAACAAATATCTAATGAACTCCTATGTAAACCACTGGGATTCATGCAGGTTCTTCACTGGGAGTCCATCAAGTATATCTTAAAGAAGATGTTTCTCTGCAAAGAAAGTGATTGTTATTATAAAGGAATTCAAACTTTGACCTGCTTCTGAAAGGGAAAACAAGTGAAATAAGCATTAAAACACACACTGCAAATGTATCCTGTACCATGAGTTGTAGTAGGACAGCATTTGGGCATGGAATCTCTGGAGTAAATAGACTACAGACCCAGAAAGAGCACTTCTATGAAGCTCCTTATGAAATATCTGATCATAAGAATTTGGTCCAGTTTACCTGATATGTCCATCCACTGTTTGTATCCAATTAAGAAAGAACTACAACTGGTCAAAAAAATTAAAGCAAATGAACAATTTTGCAAATGTATGTGCAAAGTAGTTTGCTACTACCATCACTAGGGAAAGTACTTTAAAATGTTATCATTTGCAACTATTTATTGCAAATCAGTTGGTTATATGGTGCTGAAAATTAATGTTATTAGAATCGAGAGTAAATATCTTAAAACCTATCATTAATGAGGAAAAAAAGAAAAGAATGGAAAAAGAGAGTGGGGGTGAGGGGGAAGAGGCTTAAAAAGTAGAAAGGCTTGGGCCTGGAGAAGGGTGGTAGTAGATGGGCAAGATTCTGGGAGACAAGGCCCCAAAAGTGACAGAGACACAGGTCAGGCAGGATGGCCAGGAGGAAATGACAGAAAAGCAATCTGACTTCAGGTAAGAACCCGAGGCAAGAGTCAGTGAAACTGAAGACAAATTAGCCATTCCCATTGGCCCCATAAGTACCTATGGATTGTGGCACGAAAAGTGAAATAAGTCACTGATACTGAGGAGTTAGTGCTGATAAATAATTTTGAAAAAAGAGAATAACATAAAACAGGGACTGGAACTATTACTGGTTGAGCATGCAAACCATCCCAAAAGTCTCTTTAAAAAAAATGTTATTAAATTGATTGGGGTGACAATGATTAATGAAATTGTGCATTGAAACATCTTCAGTGTCTAAGCTATCAGCTCTCAGATGATAAATAGTCAACCATTTTCTGGGCCACTCTGAACTGACTTGGAAGGATCTGATGGTGAAAAATATTAAATGACCTAGGAAAGACCTGGAGAAAGAAGGGCGTCCTCTGGCAGAAGAAGATGAGACAATACTTCTACCTGGACTGTGTCCCGGTCACCTCCCTGCTGCTCGCACACTACATCCTGTTAGTGGAGGAGTTCAGGAAAAGCCCTTCCAGCACCAGGATCATGAAACCGTGTGCCAAAGCCCAGGACAAGGGCCCCTTTCTGATCAACAAGCTGTCACAAATCAAAAAGTGGTCTGGGACAGCAAGTATCTTCACCTGTGTTTCAATCCTCTGAGGCAGTGGTTTTCGATCTTCTTTATCTCACAGTATGCATAAACTAATTAGTAAGATGCTGAAACACACCAAAAATCATATTATATTTTTTGCCAATAAGAAAAAAATAGGTATAATTTTGATTTATTCATACTAAACTAAGCTATTGTGTTGGCTGTTGTCATTTTTTTATTTGGCAGCCTAAAGGAAAAGAGGTCAGTGCCCTGACTAAATAGTCAGGTACTATGTGTTTTAAAAATTCTTGTGGTAGGCCCTGGCCGGTTGGCTCAGTGGTGGAGCGTCGGCCTGGCGTGCGGAAGTCCCGGGTTCGATTCCCGGCCAGGGCACACAGGAGAAGCGCCCATCTGCTTCTCCACCCCTCCCCCTCTCCTTCCTCTCTGTCTCTCTCTTCCCCTCCCACAGCCGAGGCTCCATTGGAGCAAAGATGGCCCGGGCACTGGGGATGGCTCCTTGACCTCTGCCCCAGGCGCTAGAGTGGCTCTGTTCACGACATAGCGATGCCCCAGAGGGGCAGAGCATCGCCCCCTGGTGGGCAGAGCGTCGCCCCCTGGTGGGCGTGCCGGGTGGATCCCGGTCAGGCACATGCTGGAGTCTGTCTGACTGTCTCTCTGCGTTTACAACTTCAGAGAAATACCAAAAAAAAAAAAATTTCTTGTGGTACACGGGTGTGCTACAGCACAGTGGTTGAAAATCGCTGCTCTAACAAAGCCTACAGGCCTTCTCTCTATATCAGCAATCCCTTACTAATTCACGGCAGGAAGTTTGACCTGAGCTTGTATGTCCCGGTGTCTAAGTACTGCCCGCTGCACTGTTAACTGTGTAAGCTTAGTTCTGCTGCTTCTGCACAGTCACATACACCCCCAGTACCAGGGAGCTGGACAACGTTTATTCACTTCACCAACATTACCATTCAGAAACATGGGGAGGACTATAACTGCATCCAGTGAACAACCTGTAGCTGTACAAAGAGAGCAACTGAGGCTATTAGATCCATTGGCTCATCGTGCTGCGCCTGCTGACGCTGGCACAGGTGGTGAACAACGACAAGCACTGCTTCAAGTGCTAGGGCTATGCCATCATCACAGACAGGCTGAAGCCCCAGCTGACGGAGGCTAATGCAGCCCATCTCTCAGCTCCAGCACAGCCAATGACCAGATCCTTAAGTATAACCTGATTAACAACACCCTCAACCATGTGCTTCCTAATGGTCAAATTGCAGAGTGTTGTAAATGGAACAATACACCCCTACAGGAAGTTCTTGGCAATTACGCAATTCTGCGTGATGAAGAGCTAGAGCAGGGGGATCGGACTGCTCGAGAGCTAAGAAGCCACTGGGGCCAGGCACTAGGGCTCAGAGGAAACAGGTTGATAGATGAGGGATAACTATCCCCACAACCTGGAAGTGACCACCAGCAAGGGCAGGACTCCAGCATGGACCCTACCAGAACCAGTCACTGCTATCAGGCCCTCATTGAAGACTTATTTTGACATTTCTTTTTTCTAGAACTATTTTTTTCTTTCCTAATTCCTGAAAATATATAAAGGCACTTCTTTTGGGGGGAGATACACACACACACACACACACACACACACACACACTACCTTTTATGTATTTGCTAAGTGATTTATTTTTTCTTAATTATTTTTTCAGTTAGCTAAAAATCATTTTTTCAGTTGAGTACACAGAGCCTATCCAGGAAGAGAAGTAACCAAGCTCAACTATAAACTGCTTGATTCTTGCCCTAATAAAGGATTAGTTGCCCTAATAAAGGATAAATTTTCAATTTATCATAATGATGTGGTAGTGGTTTTTTTTTTTTTAATTTTTCTTCCAGGGTCCTTAAAAACTGAGAAATTTCTCCCAGTGATAACAAACTTTTGAAGAAATTGGAAGTTGGTTTTATATCAAAACTATACTCTCACCACTTCAAATAATTGACAGGTCTTCTCAAGGAAAAGGTCATCACTAAGATAGCAGAACTATATATTCGGGATAAGTTAGTGCTCTGGAGCCATTTGCTTAGAAAAGCCTCCAAAAGATTTTTTTTAAGCTTATCTTTTGAAGTCGGTTTTGGAGTACCATTTCTTCAGTTAACATGTTTGACTTGTTGTATTCCAGGGAAGACTTGGCAGCCCACAGATATTTAAGATGTAATACCAGCTCCTTATATCCAGTCAGCATTTTCATACATCTGTTCTCTTGGCATTTATTGTCCTTAATTTCCAGTTTTGGTTGTGGGATATTTGGAAGAGAGAACTAACAATGGATGAATGTTTGTTTTCCTGGGTCCTAGAGGCTGTGTGTGTCCAAGGTGGATATAGTTCATCACACAGCCTTGCCTCAGAAAAACAATTCATTGTTACACATCCAGATATTTTTCAAGAATGATTTGTTGATGGTTAGTGCTCCTCTGCAGGATATATATAAAGGATCTTATCATTGGGAGCCAACTTTAGTAGTGCATTGAACTAAAAAGAATCTCATGCTTTCATTTTTCTTTTCATCCTAAATTATCTCTTCTTTTTGCTAAAATAGTTTCTTTGCTCTTAAGTACATTTCAAAGTTGTATTGACTCGCCACACTTTTAGGTAAAAAGTAGTATCACCAGTTCCAATTATCTAACTGGCTACCCTTATGCATTTAATATTAAATAGATAGATTTGCAATTCAAATGAGTTCTCTATCACTTCTTAGCCTTTCAGCTAAGATCAAGCGCAGGACACGTTCTCTCATGGTATTCCACAAAATAAATCACACGTTTGCAGTAAGGTACAAAAGACACAAATCTTGCCAGGCATACCCATGTGGATGGCATAGCCCCTGTCAGAAAATCCACTCTGTCTTCAGCTAAGGATATAGGACCAATCCCTGCTTGGTGGTACCTGGAACAAGTGGTGGAGCAGGTAGGGAATGTGGACACTTGCAGGCATCACAAATGTGGTAATGCTCTATAACTATTTAAGAGGTGGATTTTCTCTTAGTCCAAACTTCCCAAATGATGTTTTGCCATAATAGAAGTGTACTAGGATTTATTCAAATGTGTCCTTCCTAGAAGTTTCTGTAGTTAATAAAGTCAAAGAAATTTTGGAAATAGTTAAGCAGGTTTCTGTCCTCCGGGTTTTTCAGGATTTTTAATGTGAGACATTCTCTGTGACTCTTTGAGTGGGAGCCTTAATGTGCAGGATTCTCCTGAATTTCAAAAGCTTTAATCAGGGCTCTTCAGGGCCCTAGATCTCCCTGAAACAAGACATAGGAAACCTTTTGGTTACTCTCTGTTTCAGTGCCTTCTACTGGGGGCCCAAGATGATCCCTGTCCACAGAGACCTGGGTAGCGCCTCCCATCTGGAGTCTCTGCATTCTTTTATTATAAATAAATCATTTATAAATGGGGACTGACAAGATCTCTAACCCTGATGCAAGGACCTATGAATTAATGCCAAAACAATGAGGGAAATAACCATTGCACAATCTGGCCAATACAATCCTGTTGGCTTAAAAGTAGGATTAGATCCATTCCAGAGAATATTATCAGCTATGCAGTGAATAAATATTAATATTATTCCAAATATATAACAATTAGAGACATAACTAAAACATAGTAAAGCAATCAAACTTTTCAGACCAACATTGTTTAAAGAAAAGAAGAAATATTTGAATGAAAAGGGAAAATAAAAGAAACCTGGTTCATCATATATTTTTGTATTCATAAGGTACTTTGTATATCTCATAATAGACTTTGTAGACAATGCAGTGTGGTCACAGAGTGAAATGCCAAGGTACTGGCCTGCAGCAGCCAGGAATGTGTTAGAGACTTACATACAAGATGACTGTAGAGTCAATTACTTCTGCAGAGCAATGCCATTGTTGAAATTCCTACAGCCCTAGAAATGACTTCTATTCTGCCAAAAAATCAATGATTATCAAATCCATCCATTGCTTCAATGCAACTTTTAAGGTGGTAGCATGAACAGTTTGAGTTACATCACAAGCAGGTGGCGAGGAAGCGAGTTTGGGCATTCTGCAGATTATATAGAGCAGAGGAAGGCTGACTGCCACCTGAGAAGATAGCGTTTACAGATGAAAGGGCTGAAATATTTTTGCTTTTGCTGTAGGTCTTCCGTTTTGAAGGAGCAACTATTCCAACACCCATCAAAATGATTCACAATGAACATAAAGAGAATGCAGAATGGGGATTATGATGCTGGAACTTTCTATAGGAGTGAAAATGAACACTCTTATGGAAAAACCAATGCTGCCAGTTCTTTCATGAGGAGAGAGTTTGAATATAATCTAAATTAGTGGTTTTCAAACGTGATAGTCTCAGGAATCCTGCACCACTTAAAAACGTTTAAGGACTCCAAAACACTTTTATGCAGGTTGTAGTTACTAATGTTTACTGTATTAGAAATTTAAAGATATCTTTTGAATATGCATACAATTTTTTTTTCTTTTCTTTTTTGTATTTTTCTGAATTGAGAAGTGGGGAGGCAGAGAGGCAGACTCCCTCATGAGCCCGACCGGGATCCACCTGGCATGCCCACCAGGGGGCAATGCTCTGACCATCTGGGATGTTCTTCTGTTGTAAGGGGAGCCATTCTAGCGCCTGAGGCAGAAGCCACAGAGCCATCCTCAGCACCCGGGCCAACTTTGCTCCAATGGAGCCTTGGCTGTGGGAGGGGAAGAGAGAGACAGAGAGGAAGGAGAGGGGGAGGAGTGGAGAAGCAGATGGGCACTTCCCCTGGCCGGGAATCAAACCTGGGACTTCCACATGCCAGGCCAATGCTCTACCGCTGAGATATACATACAAATTTAATGAGAAGAGTGACATGGTGTAAAATTTGCAACTCATGATGCTTAATAAAAGACACTAGATCCTCTCTTCTACTTTATCCAATCCCCTGCAATGTCTGGAAATGTCTGCGGCCTCTGGAAAATGCAGCTGTACACTCAGAGAGAAAGAGAACAAAAAGATAAACAAGGTCTTAGTATTATTAGGAGAAAGTTTGACCTTGCAGACATCCTGACCCAATGACAGGAACCCAGAGGAATGCCTGAACTGTACTTTGAAAACCAATGAGCTAAAAACATTGTATGTCGAATCTATTGAAAGAAATTTACATATCTCAACATATTGCATATGGATACAGTCTTCTCAAGTTAACTACTTACCATCCTGTAGGTAGATCATTTTGTGGTATAAGTTCAAACATTCTAAACTCTTCCTTTCTTTCAACGATATAAAGCCTGTGATATACATTGCAAACCAGAATGGCAATAAAGATAAACAGATCTCATACTAAATGGAGCCCTAACAAGACACATTCCTGACTGTCAGTACTAACTGTTATGTTTTTGCGTGTGATACTATTGTGTCCTAACAATGAGATAGATGGAGTAAGCATTATTCCATTTTATAGATGAGAGAAGTACCCAGAGAGGGGTAAGTGACTTATCCAAGTACCATAACTAATCCATGACAGAGCTGGGACCGGGTCCAGCCCAGCGCTGCTTTGCGCTTATCACCGGGCCAGTACACGGTGCCAGAACACATGGTGGAAACGCAAAAATTATAGCTGGGCTGTTATGTTGCCTGGTTTGTTTCTTTATAATTATTCACTTACTCTGCCAAATAGCTATTTTGGTAGATATGTGGTTGGTGCTTTGATATTATTTTGCTAAATGTTCTGTTTTAATATTTTGAAAATGTGTAATTACTCCCTCTGGCTTTAATTTTCCTTACATGTAAGGTTTGGATCAAAATACCATGAAGGCTCCAGTAACAATGACATCTTTATCACTAATAAAACAGGCATATCATATTCTAGAATTTAATTAAAAACAAAAAAGTTCCCTCATATTGAACTATATAGCAGCACTGTTGGTCTGCGTCATAATGGTGGATGGTACCAGAATTTTTGGCACCCAGAAAAAGAGGATGCTTGACACCTTGTGACATTATAGAGAATACTGCACAATAAGGTCTTGTCCCCATGTACCCAAGTAAGTTTGAAGTGTCCTGCTGGACAGCCATGTAGGCAAAAATCTTATTTATAATTTTCTGAATCTGGATACCAGCTGTGTTTTACATATAAATGCAAAGTATTTTGGCAGAGTTATTATATGCATTGATTTTTTCCAAAACACAGCCACCACATCAAGTGGAGGAAGATTGTACTCTGTTTTGTCTGGAAGTTTACCAAGAATGTCCCACCAATTCAGAAAAATACATAATGGTATTGGTGTTGTCATAGCAGCCCCTGTTCAGAGCTGACATAGTCATAATAATTCTACACATCAGTGGGAGCATACTACTTCAACAGATCTTCTAGTACAGAGAGAAATGAGCATTTCCAAACATATTAAAATATTTGACTACACATCACTTTCCAATATTTCTTCTTTATATTACAATGAAGACATTTTATCAATACTTTAACTGGGTATGTGTAAGGTGGACTATATCATGTGTGCTTTCCATTGAAGGATAGTGAAGAGTCATTCTTCCTTTTCCTTTTTAAAGGGAGTGTTATGGCAATAAGATTAAGAAACACAGGGTTAATTTCCTTTATAAATTCCAATTTTTTCTCTTCTCTAAAACAGTGAGCTGCTAGAGTCAAGATTAATAGATATTACTCAAATTTCAATTTTTTCTAAAAATTTATTTATAGTTACTGCCTCTGTATTTCTTCTAAAAAATTATTTATAGTTACTGCCTCTATATTAATAAAACAGTGTGTAAACAGCTTCCAGTACAACTATCTGACTTTGGGATTTGGTGGGGACAAAGAGAATATCTTGAATTGGCTTCAAAAGAATTCATAAAAGCTGGAATTAGTTACCTAGTTATTCAGCTTCAAGTTCCTCTACCAGTCAAAAACCCGTGACCACCTCCACCACCACCAGCAATACCACCAAGTTTACACTTGCAAGATCACCAAGTTCTCTCTGCCTCACCTACTGACCTAGAGAGAAAAGATGAACTTCAAAGCCTTATTCAATAAATGAGGGCAGTTACAGCTTCTGCTTCTACCCAAACACTCACCTGATTATTATTCTTTCCAATGCATGTCATAAGTTCTAAAAGGAGAATTCTTTTTAAACATAAACATGAATAATCAGTATTTAGACAGTTAAATATCAAAAAGTATTTCAGCGACAAATGTATGCCATCTACCAAAATTAGAATAAAGTAACTGAAAGTTTTTAAAGCACAGTGGTTTTAATCAATGAATTCTACATAACAAATAATTATATTTATTTTGCTACTTGTACCTAAAATTTTTTTCTAGGCTGCTTTCCTGGGCTATACAATGATGTTAAGATATATTTTCATGCTCTCTGCAACCTGCGATATATTTTGAAATTGAAAATAAAATGACTTTTCTTAATCATGTTATTCTATCCCCCCACCCCCAAGAAAGACACTGACTTTTTTACTTACCGTGTTAAAAACTGCCCAAATGAATAGAACTTTCCTGGTTGGTACTGGCCTACTCGATTATGTTAGGGGAATATGTACAGTGCTAGGAATAGTGTTTACTTCTCTGGCTCTGTTAGTTTTGCAATAATGGGTCATTAACAGCATACATCATTAATTTAGAGTAAGCCCAGCACTAATTATGACAATGGGTTTCTTTGTTTAATTTCTCTATAACCAAATGACACACTTTACAATGAACCCCAACTTAAAATCCCTTTGGGAATTTGCATTACATCACATCTTTTAAAAAAGGTTATGTTTTGATGGTCTAACCTACTTGATATTTTTTCTATTTGCAATATGTAAAATAAAAATGTATCTAATTGCATTATTTATATTTTAGTATTATGTATTAGTAAAAAATTAATAAGCACTTTTTTAAAACACAATGAATGCTTCCACACCTAAATTTCCCTTTCAACTTGTGCTAATATCCATTTCATAATGAAATATAATTCATGGCACATTTCCAGGTTTAAAAACATCTCCATCATGCTCTGTGGCCTAAAAGTCAAAATTTTAAGGTGGCTCTAATCCCTCTGAATACACTGAACTTGAGCTAATCAGAAATTTTTTCTGCTCTAACTTTCTTAATTAAAAAACAGATTGATAATATATTGAAACATATGTTTTAAAAAATACATATTTATGAAAGCATCAGTTGTCAACTAATCCAGCTGACTACATTCCTCAATATGCTGTGAAAAATAAACTCCCATCGGCATAAATATAAATCCCAAATGCAGAATTCCTGAATTCAGGTCTTAACCATGCTACTTAGAAACTGGGTCACCTTGACCATGTCATTTCACATTTCTGCATAAATCAAAAGTGTACATGTATAACATATACTATATAATATATACTCCGCTTTACTCACAGGGCATTTGTAAACAGCAAATAAGAAATCTTAGATGATTTTCAAATGTCAATAATGGGATGATGACTAGAAGAAAAAAAATATTTCAAAGATCACAATGTGTTTCTACTCTCTGGAATTCTCGGTGCACCAGCATTTATTTCTAAATAATTAAAATAGTGTGAATCCCAATGAAACACTGTAAACTAAACAAAGTCACATCTATTTACTACCATGATCTGAAACAAGGATAAACTGCATAGGGTTCCTAATACAGTAAGTTCCTAACAGTTCAATATCATCCCATCAGTCATGGCCAAAGTAAGGACCTACGCCATAGGAATATCACATCAGATCTATGATTTTGTCAGAACTCCTCTTATTTTTAATGCCTAGAATCATTTACTGGGAACTGGAAGCAAAGATAGGTCCTACGCCTATGAACATAATATCGAAATTCATGAAAATCATGGCTTTGATTATTATTCTACAGGCAAGTCTCGGAAATAGATTTCTAGTTCGAACCTTTGTCCTGAGCACACTAATCTTTCCTGTGTGTAATGCATCTCAAACCACATATCCAAAATCAAATACTTCAACATTGTACTTATTTGAATTTTTTTTTGCTGACTTTTTCTGTATACTTCTTAAATAGTCTGTGCACATTTTCTATAGAAACATAAACATGGTGAAGGTGAAATAAAATAACAAATTTATATATTTCATTAATTCTTTGTGAATGGCCTAGATGTAGTTATGAAGGTGAACTCATGCTAAAACTTTGTGTATCTCCTAAAAATCAAACCTTAACAAGAAAAATATAATTTCAAATAAATATGCTGCCCTGGCCGGTTGGCTCAGTGGTAGAGCGTCGGCCTGGTGTGCGGGGGACCCGGGTTCGATTCCCGGCCAGGGCACATAGGAGAAGCGCCCATTTGCTTCTCCACCCCCCCCCTTCCTCTCTGTCTCTCTCTTCCCCTCCCACAGCCGAGGCTCCATTGGAGAAAAGATGGCCCGGGCGCTGGGGATGGCTCCTTGGCCTCTGCCCCAGGCGCTAAAGTGTCTCTGGTCGCAGCAGAGCGACGCCCCAGAGGGGCGGAGCATCGCCCCCTGGTGGGCAGAGCATGGCCCCTGGTGGGCGTGCCGGGTGGATCCTGGTCGGGCGCATGCGGGAGTCTGTCTGACTGTCTCTCCCTGTTTCCAGCTTCAGAAAAATACAAAATAAATAAATAAATAAATAAATAAATAAATAAATAAATATGCTAATCCCAGTTACCCACAAATTGTGCACCCAGTATATATAACCGTTGTATTTGAAACAGAAAATAAAATCACATCTACTGAGAAGAAGCCCACAGATAAATAGTTGTGCAGCACATTTGCAAAGTCCACATAGCACCACAAAGAGACAATGGCTCCAAAATGCCATGACAAGTGTGATATAATTAACAGATGAGACCATTCTGACGCTTGTCAAAGAGCAGCAAGAGCTTAATTTGGCAGTATACAGTGACATGACTGATCAGTTCCTTTTGAGCATCAAAATGAGCGGCTTGTCTCTAATCTTCATGCAAACAGGTAACAAGTGTAGTTCCTGAGGAAAAAAGAAACATGTTCACAATAAGTAGCAAAAACAATCAGATTGGCAGCAGTCTTATAAGCCAGCTGTGAACAGTTTCCAGAAAGAGAACAGAATTTGTCTCCCAAGATAGTCTAAGGCCTAAAACCACAGCCATAGAATTTCATGTTATTTTATGATTTACTTAACCTTTAACTTTAGAAATATTAAGATGAGATGCTTATATTAGAACACAAATAAAAAGAGGGTAAGGGAATTAACCCACTTATCAGTGATTTTTTTATCTTTGAAGACAGAAGTAAAATGAAAACTTCTTGGTTTTACTTAAGAAAGGCAGACATAATATGCTGTACAATTAGTAAAACCTTTATAACTTATTCTTAAATAGACACACATCACTGTTAGACCATAATATATGATAGCTAAAACTAAACAGAAATCTATGAAGAAATACATAAATCTATTACAGTAAGATAGGCCTTAAGCAGTTTCTATTTCTTGGACTGGGCTTTGGTTACAAGGGTTTGCATTTTATAATTACTCACCTTGCTATATATTTATATTTCATAATTTTTTATGTAAGCAGGTTGTATTTCCTAGTTTTTAAGAGATTATTTTAAAATGTAACAAGCTAAGTAAACAACAGAATCCCAGCCATAGTTATTCTGTGGTAATGTCTGCCCTATCTCAAATACACTTCAGTCAGTGGGTCAAGCTGCTAGAAGCATTTGTCAAAAGAGTCTTTTGTCATCGTGTAGATAAGATAATCATGTAGACAAACTAATAAATTTATATGTTTCATTAATTATTAGTAAATGGCCTGAGGTATGAAAATAAACCCATGTTGAAATGTATCTATTTCCTAAAAAAAAATCAAGCCTTGGCAAAGACAATACAATTATAAAGCAATTATTAATACCAGCTTACCACAAACACCAGAATGCACGTCCACGATAACCCTTTTATTTGAAACTTACTAGTGACTGCTATGACTTACACCCACACATATGCTCTCCCTCTCTCTCTCTCTCTCTCTCTCTCTCTCTCTTTCACACACACACACACACACACACACACACGTGAACTGAAAAACTGTGGCAGAAGCTAAAATTTAGAGAGTGGCCTATTTTCTTTTAGACCGTAAGTTCACAATTCTATGTTTATTTGATTGTCTGACATTATAGCCAGCAGATGGGGTGGGGGGGACATTGTGCAAAGAGCTACAGTAGACTTTGGCTGTTGGTGAATTATGCAATGTTATTCATTTTGAATATTGTAGGATATGATTGTCTCATGAATTCTCATCATCTTTTTTATTCTTCTATCTCATATCTTTAATTACAGAATCAAAAGGAGATTATAGGCTGTTACAAGGCACTGAATGAATCAGCAAAATGCACATTTACTTATTATGAACATTCCCTCTTTTATATTATAGAGAAAAAGTATAAAAACTGTATGTGAAATTAAAATTTTTTGACTTTAATTACCTCTTTTAGGACATTAGAAATAAATTTAAGAAGAAAGTAAGAGTAACGGTGTTTTCTTTGTGAAAGGGATCAATAGTCAGGGTGGTCAGGGATGGTTCTGTTATGACCTTTCAGCAAAGGAAGTTATTCTGATTCTATAAATTTCTATATTCCAGCTAAGCTCAATTACTTTTATTATAAGGAATTATATTAGTGCACTTACAATAGCTACTGTAACAGATAAACCCTAAAATCTCAGTAGTTTAACACTAATCTCAGCGGCTTAACACAAGTTTACTTTTCACTCCTGTAAATTCCAAACACTTTCCTTGTTCAAGGGTGTCTCCCGGCCAGAGGTAATTCAGGGACTCAGCAGTTCTTACCACAGAGGAAGCACAGGAATCTCTGGCAGAGAGCTAGCTGTCTCTTCCCCAGGAACTGTGTTTTCAGATCATCTCAGTTTATCAGGAAAACTCAAGTCTTGATTACTTATGCAACTGACTTCAGAAGGCTCCTCTTTCTAGGTCCTGAGATTGTCCCAAAGAAGAAGCACTAGAAAATTGTACGGTGGGAATTGCATGTACAATAAACTATAGCAGAGTTTGGAAAGATCATAGTTCTGCAGGCAATGGAACATTCCAAAAAACTGGTAAAAATTACACATAGTATACAAGGAAAAGGACAAATGTTAAACAGTTTCTATAGATCAAAAGAAATTCTGATAGGTTTAATAGTCTACGTTTGGTAAATTGTGTTATATATGTGTCAATATATCTGAAAAATTATTCTACAACAACCTTAAAGAATCATTTACATTTATTTTTCTGTTCTTTGCATTTTATCACCTGAGAATAAGAAGTTCAGCTGTATAGAGTGGAGGGTAACTTCAACAGAAACAAGTTTTTCTGGACTCTCTACTGAAGTGGCAACAAAGGTCTGAAGATCAAGCTACTATCACCATTATTTCTCCCCCTTGTTCTCAAAGTTTAGACAATATATTGTCCACTCTGTATTTGTCATCCCATATTCCTTAGATACATGCTAAGCTATCAGTCATTACATGTCCTTTTTGTCATAAAATATTTCACCATGACCTTAATGAGGGGTCGTCAAACTTTTTATAAAAACTACCCACTTTTGCAGTGCTGGTCAACCTGGTCCCTACCGTGCAACCAAACAGCGCTGCGATTGGCCCATCATGAAAGCTGGACCGCCCACTAGTGGGCGGTAGGGATCAAGTTGACCAGCACTGCAAAAGTGGGCGGTTTTTATAAAAAGTTTGACGATCCCTGCTGACTAATATAAATATATTGATGGTGGACAAATATGAGACCAAATTAGTACTGTCATTACCAAAGATGTGGAGTTAAACCCTGATACTTTAATATTGATGGGACACACATTTTCTTTTCAAAAAAACATGAGAGATCTCTGAAGATGAACATATTTAAATTAGCAGCAAAGGTCAGTCTGTAGTAGGCTGACTCTTTCTTCAGTAGTGGCATGGTGATAGATGCTGAAATTGGAAAATAATTGGAAAATAGCATTCAAAAGGTACTCCTCTGAGGAGGGGGTGTTCATTTGCAACAAAACTCCCATGATGCTGCCAATATCAAAAACTTTTAGAGTCTGCCATCAGATCAACCTCTGTCTTCATTATACCCTTCCAAGAGCTCAAGTTATCACACATATTACAAAAGAAAGGCTAGCACATGTTAGAGCCGACAATACCTTTCTAGTCACTGCTGGAAAAACTAACGGGGTTAGCTCTCATCCTGATTCTTATAAACTGATTGCCATTGTTCATCTTTAACCTTATATAGAAAAATTATTTATCCAGTGTCAACTATGAGCCAGACAGAGCTAGGTCCTACAGAGACAGTATTTTAAAACAAACCAAAACTCCTAAGTATACCCTCTCCCTTCATGAAACTGATATTCTAGGTAAGGAGACAAATATTTCCATAAATGTAGACATCAGTTCTATAGAAATCTTAGAAAAGAAAATGTCTAGAGCTATGAGAATACATAATATGGGGGCGGAAGGGAGTCAGGGGAGAACTTTAGGTGGCTGTTTTCAACATGAGAATGGAAAGATACATCAGAGTGATGTACACAATGGGAGTTAGAAGCAGAAAGCTATGACTGGAGCATAGAAAGCAAGACATAAACGATGTTAAATTAAATTAAGTTATATTATCAGATAGAAGGTTAATCACACAAAGCCTTATAAGCCTCTTCAGGTATTTCCACCTTGACAATTAAAGCAATGGAAGAATTCTGACTTTCTTGGATTTGTGTTTTACCAAATCACCCCAATTTAAGGAGGGGAAATATCTAATAGATGTGGAGAAACCATGGGAAGCTGCTGCGTTCAGTCTAACAGGTTTCCCTAGTTTTCAAGCCAACTCAATTATGTAATAGAAGAAAACTTATTTATTAAAAAAGAATCAAATTTCACATGCCACAAGTTTTTCTGATGTTATTAGGCAGCATTAGATTACAGCAATGGCTCCTACTGTATTTTAAAATGCTACTATTTTCATATATATTCAGTACCATGCGCTCACTGGAGTATACCTACACCTCTTAGGTGAGTGTTGAAGAAAGTAAGTCTCCCATTCCTCTGCTTCCGTATCCTTTCTGTGTATTCCCAAGATGGACTTTTAATAAAAATTATGTACCACTATCTTATGTCCTCTTTTCCCCTATCTTTAAAATGTTCCTAGCAAGTAAGTATCTGAAATTTATCATGACATAACTCATGATGTCACACATGAAAATGAATGTTCAACCATCTGTGAACCAGAAATTTTATTCCCATCAGCAAATTCTCCCTTTCATGAACACTTTATCCATTTCATTATATATATATTTTAGGAAATATGGGCCAGCACTTATTCTGTCCACATTTCTGTAGATTACCTAAAAGTCAGAATTTAAAAGGATTCTGAAATTGTGAGATCTGATGGTATCAGCAATTTGACAACGTCAGAGCTTCTGTTAAACACTTGTGTGAAACTTAAACATGTTTTAAATTCAAGTTTCTGAGATTTATTTCTCTCTGTTACTATTATACAAAACCACTATTAATATGCTGTGAAATGAGACATCTACAGCATCAATTGTAAAAAGCCTTTAAGTGGTAATCCTTCTCAATCCTTTCTTGTAATAGCTGAGCATTCGCTGTGCAAAACCAATGAAATTCACACATGCTGCTACAGAGTAGAGGAGAGATTATTACAGCATTTTTTCCCCAAAGTACCTTAGGCTTTGGGTGATTAGAGAATAGTCTTATGTTCTGCACTTCCTGCCAACAATGTGGCTTTCAGTTGCATTGGATTGAGGACAAATTTTAGTATAATGTATGTTGACAGTTTAATAACATGGGTTACTATCCTTGGTGTACTTTATGATGTAATACATCCTTATAGGTGTCTCCGGAGAATTGTGCTATGATTTTCAAGGCACAGAAAATTCAATAAACTAAAACCGTCTCACTAAGGTTTCTGCCTTCTGTATACTTTGGACATTTTCCTAAAAAATAAATAGGTGCTACCCTTCTAAAATATTTTTCTGACATGACTTTTCTGTTTTTCTTCTCAAGCTGTCGATTTTAAAATTGGAATGGTACAACTCTTATTAAATTATACATTAAAAATATAAAAAATCTCTTTATATAATAAACGGTCTTTTTCAGGTCTCAGAGGTAAAGCTTCTCTTCTATAAAAAGCTGTAATTGTGGTTTTCAAAAATCTCATTAAATATTTAGAACTTTCAGGGCACAAGTGTTTTCTGTTGAGGTTTAAACACATTTAGGCTAATTATTTCTAATGTTTTGACCATTGTACAAATACTTGTAGTATTAAACAGCTAACAGCATAAAACAAAATAGCAAGTCTTATGTGCAGAATTCATATAATTACTCCTGGATTTACTTTTTATCAAGATATTTCTGTGTGAAACAAAAATAGCAATGTATTGTATATTTAAAGTGATAAAACATCATTATGAAACGCATGCAATTCTAAGTACAGATGTTATTTTATGAAGCCTTATTCTTTCTTTTATAAGCCTTAAACATAATATTCACATCCTCATGGACACTGAACCCACTGTCATTCTATGTTCTAAAAGAAATTTTCTTCCAATAACACTTTATTTAAAAGAGAGAGAGAGAGAGAGAGAGAGAGAAAGAGAGAGAGAGACTCAGTAATTTTATCATATACCTGCAAGGTGAAAAAGGAATAGAAAAAAATGACTATAAATTACTATCTTCCATGGCTACTATCCTTTATTCAATATTGTCCCTTTAAAATGCTAGATAATATGGGAAAACAGAAAAGCATAAAAACAAGTCCCCTGTCCTAAAGGTAATATGATCATTGTGTATTAAGTACTCCCTATGTTGCAGGTACCATGTAAAATATTTGACATACATTATTTCCTTTACTGCTCCACACAACCCTAGAGGATAGGTTTCTTATTATTATCTTCATTCTATACATGAGGAAAGAGGGGTCAGAAGGGTGAGGGGTCAAAGTGGTCAGTGGTCCAGCTATGATTTTAGAGCCAGTTGGTGGTGAAGTTAGGATTCCCCAAGCACACTAATATCAGACCCTGAAACATACTGTTTTCCTCACAGGCCAGGCAATTGCTTTAGAAAAATTATAAATGTGTATGTGGGCATTTTAATAAAAAAAAAATAATGCAAGTCAATAAAGAAATACTAAATGAATATACAGTATTTTTCACTCCATAAGATGCACTTTTCCCCCCCCCAAAAGTGAAGGAAAAAATGACCATGCATCTTATGGAGCAAAAAATACGATATTTTATTAAATATTTTAACACACCATTCGGTTCAGAATATCTTTTTTTTTTATTTTCCTCCTTAAAACCCTAGGTGTGTCTTATGGTCAGGTACGTCTAATGGAGTGAAAAATATGGTAAATTTTATTATTTGTTGAGAACTGAGATATTTAATCATTTGGGAAATCTGTTCAGAAATCCTTCCATTTTAGAGGGCCCACCCAGTACTGCTCTCTTGAAAATCTTATGTTACTTAAATTATCTCATTGTTATCATTCTTAGGACATTTTAGTGGCAACTCAGAGCCAAACTGTCTATATGGTCAAGCAAACATATATAAAATACACATCCAAGGTTTTGAAGCTCCCAAAAGCTGACAGAGGGTGATCTGCGAAACAAGTTGGAGTACAGAGTGTGAGGCTCAAACCAGTAAAAAAAAAAAAAGGAAGAAAAAGAAAAAAAAAGTAATGCCCTTGAATTCTGGCCTACATTGAACTTTTTGGTACAAGCACCTTTGTTGCTTTTTCTAAATTCTTTGGCCCAGAGCTTCTGTGCTTTCCTGTTCCCAGGGGTTCTGCTGAGGAGGCCTGGTTGAAAGAGAATCCCAGGAGAGAGCAGAAGTCTGAGGATTACTGAAGTAGTTTTCTTTTTAATCACTTATAAAAACAGAGACAAGGCCAATCACCAGCTGTGATTTGCTCTAACTCCCTGGGCTTCTCAATTCCCAGAACAAAGCCAGAACCAGCTCTCGCCCAACAGTGTCAGGAGCTCCCAAGTTTGAGAACCACACTGCCCTGGGAAGGGGAGGGAGGCCAAGAATTCCTTGCACACATCAATAAAGTGGAGAACACAGTCAAACGATCGTGGTTAAGCACAGAGTTCAGGCCTATGGGTCTCTGTTCTTTTCCAGCACTTTGAAAATTCATGCTTGCTTTATTTCCCAGCTGCCCTTCCCCTGCTAACCCTCTGGTTTTTCTTCAGTGGGCTGTGCAATCAGAAGGTCCTCCTTAAAAGCTAAATTAGAAACAGATGAAGAGACTGAGATAAATCTGGTAGCATTGGTCCTTACTAAAATTTAATTAACTAGCATTTAAATAAACACTCTCTCTAGTCTAGGCAATTGCAGGGAAAGGAGAAAGGCTCTAAAAAGGAGCCACAACTTCAACACCTCAGTGGCCAAGCATTCTTTGGAACTGTCAGTGGTTTCACATGATGGTCTCCTCAAAAAAAATCCACCAAAAACCCTGATGATCAGCACAAAGGATTAATTTCCTTTTCTGTGTATTTATCACTTTTAAGACTTTAGCCCAGGTGAGAGCATTCGTTCCCACCGGCCTCAACCACCCTACTCCTACTTAAGAAAAAGTAAGTAATCTGTAAACTCAAACCAAATGTTTTCCTTTTTTCTTCCCTCTCTCAGGAACATCAGCCAGCTTACTCAAGCACAGGCGAGAAGCCAGGCACAGTGAGACGACACTAACCCCGAGATATGGGAGTTGGCTCTGCTCCTCTGAGCTTGCACGGAATGGTATTAGAAGTAATGAACACACAGAGAGACCCCGCGGGGCTTGATGTGATTTGTGTTTGTGCCTGGAACATGGTGGGTATTAGCAATTCTTCTAAAATCTACATGGGCATGGGTGTTTTCTGGTTTTGCAAATATACTGACTCATTTCTCAAAATATTTGGGCTTCAGCCTGACTGTGGTGGAGCAGTGGATAAAGTGCTGACCTGGAATGCTGAGGTCGCTGGTTCAAAACCCTGGGGTTGCCCGAGTCAAGGCACATATGGGAGAGAAGGTACATATGGGAGTGGATGCTTCTTCCTCCTCCTCCCTTCTCTCATTCTCTTTCTCTAAAATGAATAAAATCTTTAAATATATATATATATTTGGGCTTCTTTCTCTTTCAGTGACCCAATCCCTTTACTCCAAAACCTGTGTCTGTCCTTCCGCATTTCACTCTCCTCCAAACTAGACTCTAACCAATTCTATAGAAGTTTTCCAGTATCTTTCCAAATAAGGTTCATCTCCTTAGAGCATCCAGTGCCAAGGGTTATAATAATGCCCAGGGTTGCACCCTGAGGTGATATAGACCACATGAAAATTTTCAAATCCCATTGCATAGTTAAATTATGTAGTTATGTATAGGATCTAAACTAAATGTTTATTAATTAATGTACAAAGTGCAGCTGAATATTACAAGTAGTAAGTACCCAATAGCTTGGCTGGAATATTCATAGTCTGCAGGACCATCAAAGAAATGTTGCACGTATAATTTTATGTTCAAGAATATATACAGACCCTGGCCGGTTGGCTCAGTGGTAGAGTGTCAGCCTGCCGTAGGAGTCCTGGGTTTGATTCCCGGCCAGGGCACACAGGAGAAGCACCCATCTGCTTCTCTACCCCTCCCCCTCTCCTTCCTCTCTGTCTCTCTCTTCCCCTCCTGCAGCCAAGGCTCCATTGGAGCAAAGTTGGCCAGGGTGCTGAGGAAGGCTCCATGGCCTCTGCCTCAGGTGCTAGAATGGCTCTGGTTGCAACAGAGCAATGCCCCAGATGGGCAGAGCATTGCCCCCTGGTGGGCGTGCCGGGTAGATCTCGTTCTGGCTCATGCGGGAGTCTATCTGACTGCCTCCCTGTTTCCAACTACATAAAAATAAAAAAAAAAAAAAAAAAAAAAAAAAAAAGAATATATACATGAGCTAGGTATGCTAAGAGAATTTGAAACTAGAGAGAATCAATATCACAACATTTACTATTCATCGAAATTTAGGATTTTTGTCCAATAAGGAAATAGGTGTGACTCTTTATGAGGAAAGGAAACAAAAGTAAAATGGTACTGTAGCAACTCAATTGGTCTATGTTATCTAGTGGTGTTTCATTTGTACTTCCATTCAATAGGAGGCCCCAGAATTACATTATTTTAATAGCTTGTACAATAACAAGACAAGAATGATCATAAAATTTCAAAAATCAAGAGTAACATGGCACACCTTTCCCTAGTAGGTGACGCAAATAAATTGAATGACTCTTCTAAATAAAATTGTAATCCAGGTACACCTACCAAAGCTTTGGCCCATGGCTAAATGATTTCCAAGTGAAAGAAAAAAAAGTCACCAGAAAACACACGGTCATTACATGGTTAACATTAGTTACTGATAGTGAGGTTACCTCTTATTAAGGCCAAACTGTAAAGCTATGACAATTTCTTTGCACATAATAGTGATGCATCAAATAGGAAACTGATTAGGTAACAATTATAAGAGCCATCGCTAAGCCCTAAATATATCCTTGGCAGGGTTCCTTCAAGTTCAAAGTGCTAATCTCCAGTACACATCAGCTCCGGCTTGGCTTGTCTTGTTAGGTAAACAAAATGTGTCTTGCCTGTCATTGCCATAAAATATTAATGCACTGGAAGTCTCTAAACCTTGCTAAGCATAAGGCCTATTATCACACTTAAGAGCAAAGCAATCTAATAAATCGCTAGCTGTATAAAAACTAAGTCAGCTGGCAGAGACAGTAATCTCCCTAAGGGATAGTAAGAGCCTCATCTTCAACTACAGCAGCTGCAGTTCCAGAGAAATTATGTTTCTTCTGCTCAGTAAAAATACATTTGTGCTGAATTCTGTTATTTAAACTCTAATGGAATCATTAGGAATATCCATACATTATGAGTAATAGAAAATTAACTAAGAAAATCATCTACAAGGCTGTCATCTAATAGGCACAGTATTTTTATTAGGCTAGAATTTTAGAGAGCTAAATCTGATGTAAAATCAAGCTGCTTATTTCTAATATCCATTTTGGAAGAGTATGAACCCTCAACTCATACATAAATAATCATGTGTAAACACAGAGCACTGAGCCGATATCCCTAATTGAAACCAATTCACTTGTTTGGCTCTGGTGTTAGGTCCTTTAGACAGTATATAAACATAAATGTAATACTACTGCTATACACCTGAAAATTGCTATTTTGTGCTACACCTAAGCAATCTTTGAAAACCTTATGAAAGATATATTTCAGAGTGAACTATACCTTTATTTACCCCCCAACACCCCACACACATCAAATTAGTTAAATTAACATATTTCCAGTAATCAAGAAAAGATGAACAGACTGATTTTTAAAATAATGACAACAAGTAATAATAACTGCTTTCACATATATTATTTCATTTTATCCTCATAACAACCCAGGAAGGTAAGCATAGTAACATATCTATATCAAAAATAAAGAAATAGCTGATTTGTCCATAGGCAACAGTTAGCAAAAGGTACCATCAGTTTTTAAATCCTGATCAACAGAATCTGAACACTAAATCTCTAAAGACAGCTCAGTTTTTGTTGTACAATTTCATCTGGCCAGAGATACTTCTTCAAATCTTGAAAAGCATTTAGCATTCTACCATGTAATTACTACCCAGGGATGATAATTTGAGGTTACATGATTAATGGATGATGTGCACATAAAATATTGATGACCCACACACATGAAAATGTGAACAACAACAAAAAATAATACTAGGAGTTAAAAATATACTTAAATCAGAAAGTGGAAAAAACACTTTTTTAATGACTCAGAGATCATAGGCTTTGAGCTTACACAGAGACTAATGTGGGCACTTAACAAGTTCCCTTATCTGTATGGTGATGGTGTATCAGTGAAGAAACTAAACCATCTCCTGTGTGTTGTTTATGGTGATAACCTTATCAATAAAGCCTATTCACTTTCTCTATGTTGCCAATAAACTTGGTGTCAGAGAAACTAAAGAAAATTGTCATCATAATTAATTGCATTATTTTGTCACTTAGGAAGAAAGAAATCATAATGCATCTAGAGCACAAAGACTTCCAGTCCTGTGAAAAGTGGGTCTGAAAGTTGCCCAGTTCCCTAATTACAGGGATAAGAGCTACAGTAGACAGTGATATCAGCCTCTCTGGATTCCTAACACTTATTTCATTTGTTCAATCAGCTCATATCTGTTGATAATGTGCTCTGTAGGCAGCAAAATGTGAGCTGCTGAAGTTACAAAGGCGATTGGGATTCAATGTCCAGCATCTAAGTGCTCACAGCTTTGTAAAGAAAAAAATATTTTAAATAATAAATTCAGGTATATAGATAATAGGAACAAAGAGCTAAGTGACAACATGATGTAAAAAAAAAATAATATTTCTTAGTTTTCTACAATCAAATCTAATCAGGACTCCAATCCTCTATTTGCCACTGTTGGCAAGAAGGGCATTACTAGCCATATTGGCTCCCCTCTCATTTCCAGTTTGGTTCCAGGAAAACAGTAGGTCACCTGGGACCTCAGTGCACAGTGGCCATTCTTGCCATCACGGTGCATTCTGCTGCACTATGCCAGTCAAGCAAGCCCCTCAGAGCTGAGTCCCCTCTCCGTAGTCCCTCTCCTCTGATCTTTGCCCAGGCTTCCTGGGAACAACCAAGCACTCAATGGCCACTTTCTACCACTCCAAAATGTCTTCCTTTAAAGTAACACATCCAAATGAGTTTCTCTTCTCTACTTCCCAGAACACCTACAACATCATTTGCTTTTCTCTCCCCTCTTCCCTTGATTGAAAAGTATTCTATCATTGGCACTAGCTGCTCTCTATTTCTCCTATGTGAAAAAAAAAAAAAGATTCTCTCTTGGTTGCTTTGGTTGCTATCTATAAGAGTTGGATGTAATAGTGCAGGGGTCCCCAAACTTTTTACACAGGGGCCAGTTCAATGTCCCTCAGACCATTGGAGGGCCGGACTATTGAAAAAAACTATGAACAAATCCCTATGCATACTGCACATATCTTATTTTAAAGTAAAAAAACAAAACTGGAACAAATACAATATTTAAAATAAAGAACAAGTAAATTTAAATCAACAAACTTACTAGTATTTCATTAGGAACTATGCTCCTCTGACTGACCACCAATGAAAGAGGTGCCCCTTCCACGGGGCCGGATAAATGACCTCAGGGGGCTGTAGTTTGGGGACCCCAGTAATAGTGTAGAGAAGTTCTGAATGACTCCTGGAGTAAGGCTCCAGACCCTCAAGCTAGAAAAAACCCCCACTTATCTCATGATCAAGTGGGATTTATCCCAGAATGTCAAGGATGGTTCAACATACGTAAAACAGTTAACGTAATACACCATATCAACAAAACAAAGAACAAAAACCACATAATCTTATCAATAGATGCAGAAAAGGCTTTTGATAAAATACAACACAATTTTATGTTTAAGACTCTCAACAAAATGGGTATAGAAGGAAAATATCTCAACATGATAAAGGCCATATATGATAAACCATCAGCTAACATCATATTAAATGGCACTAAACTGAAGACTTTCCCCCTTAAATCAGGAACAAGACAGGGTTGTCCACTCTCTCCACTCTTATTTAATGTGGTACTAGAGGTTCTAGCCAGAGCAATCAGACAAGACAAAGAAATAAAAGGCATCCATATCAGAAAAGAAGAAGTAAAGGTATCACTTTTTGCAGATGATATGATCCTATACATCGAAAACCCCAAAGAATCCACAAAAAGACTACTAGAAACAATAAGCCAATACAGTAAGGTCGCAGGATACAAAATTAACATACAGAAGTCAATAGCCTTCCTATATGCCAACAATGAAACAATTGAGAACTAACTCAAAATAATAATCCCCTTCATGATTGCAATAAAAAAAAATAAAATACTTAGGAATAAACATAACAAAGAATGTAAAGGACTTATATAATGAAAACTATAAACCATTGTTAAGGGAAATCGAAAAAGATATAATGAGATGGAAGAATATACCTTGTTCTTGGTAGGAAGAATAAATATAATCAAGATGGCTATATTACCCAAAGCAATATACAAATTTAATGCAATTCCCATCAAAATTCCAATGACATTTTTTAAAGAAATAGAGCAAAAATCATTAGATTTATATGAAACTATAAAAAACCCCGAATAGCCAAAGCAATCCTAAAGAAAAAGAATGAAGCTGGGGGCATTACAATACCTGACTTCAAACTATATTATAGGGCCACGACAATCAAAAAAGCATGGTATTGGCAGAAAAAATAGACACTCAGACCAATGGAACAGAATAGAAAGTCCAGAAATAAAACCACATATATATAGTCAAATAATTTTTGATAAAGGGGCCAACAACACACAATGGAGAAAAGAAAGCCTCTTCAATAAATGGTGCTGGGAAAACTGGAAAGCCACATGCAAAAGAATGAAACTGGACTACAGTTTGTACCCCTGTACTAAAATTAACTCAAAATGGATCAAAGATCTAAACATAAGACCTGAAATAATTAAGTACATAGAAGAAGACATAGGTACTCAACTCATGGACCTTGGTTTTAAACAGCATTTTATGAATTTGACTCCACAGGCAAGAGAAGTGAAGGCAAAAATTAATGAATGGGACTACATCAGACTAAGAAGTTTTTGCTCAGCAAGAGAAACTGATAACAAAATAAACAGAAAGCCAACTAAATGGGAAATGATATTTTCAAACAACAGCTCAGATAAGGGCCTAATATTCAAAATATACAAAGAACTCCTAAAACTCAACAACAAACAAACAAACAATCCAATAAAAAAATGGGAAGAGGATATGAACAGACACTTCTCCCAGGAAGAAATACAAATGGCCAACAGATATATGAAAAGATGCTCATCTTCTTTAGCTATTAGAGAAATGCAAATCAAAACGGCAATGAGATACCACCTCACACCTGTTCGATTAGCTATTATTAGCAAGTCAGGTAATAGCAAATGTTGGAGAGGCTGTGGAGAAAAAGGAACCCTCATACACTGTTGGTAGGAATGTAAAGTAGTACAACCATTATGGAAGAAAGTATGGTGGTTCCTCAAAAAACTGAAAATAGAACTACCTTATGACCCAGCAATCCCTCTACTGGGTATATACCCCAAAAACTCAGAAACATTGATACGTAAAGACACATGCAGCCCCATGTTCATTGCAGCATTGTTCACAGTGGCCAGGACATGGAAACAACCAAAAAGCCCGTCAATAGATGACTGGATAAAGAAGATATGGCACATATACACTATGGAATACTACTCAGCCATAAGAAATGATGACATTGGATCATTTACAGCAAAATGGTGGGATCTTGATAACATGATACGAAGCGAAATAAGTAAATCAGAAAAAACCAGAAACTGCATTATTCCATACGTAGGTGGGACATAAAAGTGAAACTAAGAGACATTGATAAGAGTGTGGTGGTTACGGGGGGGAGGGGGGAAAGGAAGAGGGAAAGGGGGAGGGGGAGGGGCACAAAGAAAACAAGATAGAAGGTGACAGAGGACAATCTGACTTTGGGTGATGGGTATGCAACATAATTGAACAACAAGATAACCTGGACTTGTTATCTTTGAATATATGTATCCTGATTTATTGATGTCGCCCCATTAAAAAAATAAAATTATTTTTAAAAAATTTTATGCATGAAGAATTATTCTGAAGAAAATAATTTTAATTAAATAAAATAGAATTGGAAAAATTAAAAAAAACCCACTTACCTATTCTAAGGCAAAAAAAAGCAATTCAAAGAAATGCAGTACTAGTTTTTCTTTTTCCCAAATGATAAAGGCTATTCTTTTCTAGGCAGAAGAAAATAAATAACATGGTTGATTTGGTATATCCTGCACTTTTAAAGTCTCAGTATCTCACCCTGTTACATCTATAGCACAAGTGCTCAGAAAGGGTGCAGATGAATTGCTATCTACGTCCTTCAACTACACCATGCTCTTTTATGATCCCATTTCCATGTTTGTACATGACATTTTCTCTCCTGGAATGAAAACGCTGAATTTTCAAGGCTCGGTTCAAATGTCAACATTTCTATTAATTATTTTCCAACTTTTCCAGGCATAGTAACTTCTTACTCTCTTCACTTCTGTAGCATTTTAATGTCATGACTATAGTATATTTGAAATTATAATTATCTGTCAACTTGTCTCTCCAACTCAGATTACTATCTCCTAGAAGTCAGGTCTTATTTCTAGTTCAGAACTATGTTCCCAGTAGCCTACAGTCTCAGCTTTGAAACACCTAGGATGACAATACAGGAGGGCCAAAGGGACATGTTAAGACAAAAAATATATACATCCAATATCAAGATATCAGCTGGGCTGATCCCCCAAAGTAGTGACAAATAACTCAAGTAATCCAGCTCAGTAGAGTTGGTGCTCTCAACCGGGATCACTTGGCAAGGGTGAAACTTGGCATCAAACTAACGGCAGTATTTAGATCTAAGATGTTCTCCAGGGTTAAATCTAGACACCAGATGCTTACATTCAGTATGGGGACTGATGAGGAGTAAAAGCAGTTAGTGTTCCTGCCAGTAAAGTAGAACCAAAGCAGAAGAGGAGCCAAGGAAAGAGTTCAGCCTTAGGTTCAAGAGAGTTTTTCCTATGCATACCTTTATAATATTAATCATCAGTAATAGTAGCAGCAACTTTTAGTCTTATTATAAGTAGTAGCAGAAAAGAAAAATATCTCCTGGGTCCACAATATTTTTTCCCTCCTATTTCATTAACCATAATTGGCTAAATAAAATAATGTACTCAAATATATTAATCCTGAGGATAAAATTCTCTGTAACACAGAGATGCCAAAATACTACAGTTCTTAATTTTAAAAAATCTCATTTGCACTTCAAGACTCCACTTGCCAGTGCTGGGCAAAGGGCATTCTCAGTTATATTGGCTCTTACACTCTTACTTTCTTTGGTCCTTGGAAATGGCAGTGTATTCTAAATCTTCATCATGATGCTCATTCCTAAAGCCATTGATCATTTCTTGCCCATTTTCAATTGTATTTTCTTGATTACCTTAAATCAATAATGAAATATTTCCTGGGTCTGGACACATTGTAATACATATAAAGTCAACAAGAAAAGAGTAGAAATGGCTATTGGGTAGGCCACCAAAGGTATGTACCACCAGCAGGCTGAAAAGAGATCCCCCAAAATATCAAGACGAGATAAAGAGATGGGAAGAATGATAAAAAAAAACAAACCTATAAAAATATTGAGAATGCAAATAGACATAAATGTCAACATGAGTTCATATACAAATTATAAAGAAAAAGAGTAAATAAATCAAGGGCAAAATATTTTAGAAAAAATGACTTAAACTATTTAGAATTAAAGAAAAATGTAAGGATTAGGATTGAAAGAATGCTACTAATGGCAAACTGGATAAATTATAGTGAAAATTAAGAACATCAAATAAAACTGAAAAATTCTTGAAGGTTCCAGAGAAGAAAATTCAACCACTCATAAAGGAATTAGAATCAGTGACATTGAAATTCTTAAGGAAAATTTATAGTCAAGAAGACAATGGAATTAGATTTTCAAATTATTTAATGAAAAGCACATTATACCAGAATTCTGTATCAAATTAAATAGTTGCTGTAAGTGTGAATAAAAACATAATCAAGCACAAAGAGCTTCAAAAGATTTATCACACAAAACCCCTTTGACATGCTCTCTGGCAAGTAAAGGAACACATCAGGAGGATGGTGTAAACATATGGCAATTAAGGGGAAAGAAGTAGCTTACAGAAAAATAACTATCTAAAAAGTAATGACCATAAGAAAAAAATATCTTAAAAGCAAGAAAATGTTCATAACAGTCAAGAATTAAAACTCTAGGCGATGTACACATTGAGGGCTCATTGATGTATTTAACTTATTAAAATAAAATTTATAGATATTTATAAGCTTAAAAACTGATTAGAAAAAATAAACTTTAGCATACGTCTTAACCACTTTTCAAGCCAGCAAAAGAAAATTTATTATATTCGGTGGATTTTAAGGAAACAAACAAAAAACTCTCAATACATTTTAAAAGCAGAATACCTTATCAAAACTAAATCCCAATCAATAGAAATTAAAATAAATAAAAATGGCTGTTACAACTAATTAAAAGACTCCCTGATGAATTTTTTAAGGAATCAAATATTAAACAGAAAAATATGAAGTTTGAAAGTCAAAGGATAGAAAAAAATAACTACATACAAATATGGACCAAAAGAAAGCCAGTGTCAGAAAAACAATAATTTAAAATAAATATAATAATGAGAAAAAACAGAGATTATATATATTTGATATGTACAATCACCATGAATCTATGTGCATGTAACAGTGTAGCTGAAAATAGACAACTACTCACAGTCCTACAAGGGAAAATAGATAACTAGAGTTGGAGATTATCAACTACTAACTACTAATAAATCAAACAGATCTAGAAAAAGCAAGTGTATTCCTTACAGATTAAAATAAAAAGTAGCCTCTAACTAATACACCTTACATTAACAGAGACTATATACATTTGCCTCAAGCAAAATTTTAAAAAATTTAGAAAAAGACCACAAAGCCTTAATAAATTCCTAAGAATCAATACCATACAGACTTGGTCAATAAAGCAATAAAATTCTAAATCAATGATAGAAAGAAAGCTAAAAAATTAATATCAAGAAGAAAATACTGCTCAATAATCCTTGGATTCCAGAAGGGAAATTATGACAGTGTTAGGGCAGAGAGATAGTAGTAGATTCCAACATTTGATTATCCATATGAAACAGATTTAAGGCTATGTTAGGGTTTTAATTGACCATCAACTCAATAAGAACCAACATAGCTGAAAAACACAAACATTGAACAAATAGAAAATGAGATTTAACTCCTTTTTAAGTACAAGACAGTCCCCAAAACAAGGGCAGACTTCATCCTGAATATTGTATCCCATTCTAGATATATCATCTTCGGTATCCTGTACCGCAATAGAAGGAGGACTATGAGGAAAAATAGAAAAAGAAAACAACAAAAAAGGGTCCCAGATGGAAAGGTACCTGGGATCAACATCTCACCAGGTGGTGGAGAGTTCAGGACAGTGAAGGAAGCACAAGTGCAGTGATCCTCAAACGTAAGGGTGGGAGGCAGGTAGCTTGATGGTCCATATTACTCGTAGGGCGAAAATGAGACCAGCATTGGGAATTCTGACAGGCAGACATTGGAAGAAGATAAAAAAAGAAATTCCTTACATGAAGGGTTGATGAAAAACAACTGTCAAAAATATTTAGCAACTTAAGACAGGGATATTCAACCAGAGGCAGCCTTCAGACGCAGTAGGAGGAGCTCATACAAAGAATCGGTCATTTTAGGACAGGACATCCTAGGCCCCTTGGGACACAAAACGTCCGATGTTCTCTGTTTTCACAATGAAAATATCAACTTTTTGAAAAAGAATCGATTTCTCTGAATGGTGTGTCTGTGATTGTGTATGCAGAAAAGTGGTGATTTCTATTGGGTTTAACATTTTCCTGTTCCTGGTCAAATTTCTTGTAAGCAAATAGCTTTAGTGACACAAAGGAAATGTGCCCTGATTTCCCACTCTGTACTGCAGATAGAGCACTAAGACCTTGTGTGTGCTGAGAGTTCCGTAGAGTTCACCTTACTTTTTCATTTGACCAATAACAACATTAGAAAAATATTTCTCTCACAATAGTTAGAATGTACATCTTTTTTTATTTAATTACACTTTGCAAACATTATAATTGTTTCACACATAACAATACAGTGATGAGACATTCATATAACTTATGAAGTGATGACCAGGATAAGACTAGTACCCGTTTGGCACTATACGTAGTATTATATTATTGACTATTCCCTAGCTGTACTTTACACCCCCATGATTATTTTTATAACTAGCAGTTTGTACTTTGTAAACCCCTTCACCTTTTTTGCACATCCCCCCCCCCATCTCTCTCCCATCTGGTAACTATTAGTTTGTTGTTTGTTTGATTATTTTGTTTCTTAGATTCTACATATAAGTAAAATCATACGGTATTTGTCTTTCTCTGTCTGACTTATTTCACTTAGCATAATTCCCTCGAGTCCTTCCTTGTTGTCACAAATGGCATGATTTCTTTCTGAAAAATAATGAAAACATGACTGAGTAATATTCCATTGTATGTAGTACCACAACTTCTTTGTTCATTCATCTATCGTGGACACCTAGGTTCCTTCCTTATCTTGACCATAGTAAATAATGCTGCAATGAACATAGGGGTGCATATGTTTTTCTTTATTTTTAATTGAATTTATTGGGGTACAGGTTTAGGTGTGAACCTCAATAAAACATCATCTGCACACTGCATGTGCCACTTGCCCCAAGCAAAATTTCTTTCATCCTCATTTTCCCCACCTTTGCCCAGCTCCACCTACTCCCACACCCTTTCCCTCTGGCTATCACCACACTCTTGTCTGTGTCTATGCATTATATAAGCATTATATATATATATATATATAATGTATATGCATATATATATATGCTTAGTTTCTTCACCTTCTATCATCTAGTCCCTTAAACCCTTCCCCTCTGATAACTGTCCATCTGTTCCATGTATTTATGTCTCTGTGTTCATTTTGTTCATTAGATTCTACATGTAAGTGAGATTATACAGTATTTGTCGTTCTCTGACTGGCTTAGTTCGCTTAACACAATAATCTCCAGGTCCATCCATGCTGTTGCAAAAGGTAAGATTTTTTTCTTCTTAAAGGCTGTGTATTATTCCATTTTATAAGTGTACCACAGCATTTTTATCCTCTCATCTACTCTTTGAATTATTGTTTTCCTATTGCTATTATCAGGGTTAAATCCATATTAGAAAATGTTCAGGAGAGAAGGTGTTTTTAGTTTGCAAAGTCCAGGTCAGGTGCCATTTGGTAAAGGTCTTCAATAATGAGCTTGAGCAGCAAGGGATGAGGTATCCTCTCACCAAACAATAAAAGAAACTGCACCATAATCCATATAGAAAGGCCATACAGAAATATTTTCATTAACCTGCTACCAAGTTCATTCCTGTGTGTATTAGCTGAGTGACGCCATGTGTAATGGGAAGAACATGGGCATTGGAGCCGACCTGTTGGGGGTACAGCTCCTCTCTTTGCCACACAAGTGATATGGAACTTTGAGCAAGTTACTTTATATTCCTGTACTTCAGTTACTTAATTTGTAAAGGATGATAATGAGACTTGGTCAACCAACTACTTAGGTTGTTATGAGGATTAAACAAGACTGGTTTATATGCTGTTAGCTATTACTACCATGTTCCAGGCACTGGGTTAGATGCTGGATATACAATATTGGGTAGATGAAAGATAGTTTTTTTTTATTCTCAGAAGTGAGAGGCAAGGGAGGCAGACTCCTGCATGTGCCCAACTGGGGTCCACCTAGCATGCCCACCAGGGGACGATGTTCAGCCCCTCTGGGGCATTGCTTTACTGCAACAGGAGCCATTCTAGTGCCTGACGCGGAGGCCATGGAGCCGTCCTCAGCTCCCGGGCCAACTTTGCTCCAATGGAGCCTTGGCTGCAGGAAGGGAAGAGAAAGATAGAGAGAAAGGAGAGGGGGAAGGGTGGAGAAGCAGATGGGTATTTCTCCTGTGTGCCCTGGCAGGGAATCAAACCTGGGACTTCCACACACCGGCTGATGCTCTACCACTGAGTCAACCAGCCAGGGCGGAAAGGTAGTTTAACATCAAATCATACTGAGTATGATAGGCCTGATTACAGAAGTTCACTTAATTAAAAAAAAGTGGGGGGAACCTTTTGAAAGATTTGAAATGGACAGTAAACATGGCCTACTTTGCTTATTTTACGATTATTCTGGCTGTAATGGATTGGCCAGGGAGGAGGGAAAAGTTCTGAAAGAATTAACACAGAGACAAGTGTAACATTATTAAATACCAGCAGACAGTGCAAAGGAAGGCTCAACTTTTCTAATTTCCTATTCTGAAAATGTGAAGTAATGTGTATGTGTGTATACACGTGTGCATGTGTGTCAGCGGAAGTTAGATTGTGGTATATGTGTGTTTGCACTGTGACTAAATTATTTGTGAACTCAGCTCTACATTTGCATTCGAGGTAAGTAAACCTCTGACCTTTGCTGAGTTTCTAAACCTCTTGAAGACTCAATTTTCTCTTTTTTGTAAAATTTGAACATGCAGAATTTTTGTGAGAACTAAAAACCTGTATGTGAAAGGACTTCTGAACCACAAAGCCCAACATAAACATTCTAGTTGTTGTAATTATGTGGTGGAATTGGAAGGGAAACTGAATCTGAAGGTCTCTTCTAGGATGTTTATTTTACCAAAGGGGAGGCATAAAGCAGGAAATGTGATATCACAAGGCAAGAAAAAGTTGTGTGATTAATATCTGTGGTTACAAATCAAATTTTTCATCTAAGAATGTCCTTCATCAAGAATGATGTTTCAAGGTTCTCTGCCTCTGACCAGCTCCTCTGTATCCAGCTCACTCCCTCAGAACTCTGATTCCTGCACTTTTTTTATCCCATTGGGACACTGAGCCTAACATTTTTTTATCTTTCTTTCACTACCTTCATGTCCTTCACATTCCTCTTTATCCCAGATTAAATTTCATGTTCATTCAAACTAAGAGACATTGATAAGAGTGTGGTGGTTACAGGGGGGGGAGGGGGGAATGGGAGAGGGAAAGGGGGAGGGGGAGGGGCACAAAGAAAACAAGATAGAAGGTGACAGAAGACAATCTGACTTTGGGTGATGGGTATGCAACATAATTGAACAACAAGATAACCTGGACTTGTTATCTTTGAATATATGTATCCTGATTTATTGATGTCACCCCATTAAAAAAATAAAATTATTATTAAAAAAAATTTCATGTTCATTCAATATAATCCCTCCTGAACATCCACCTAACACACACAGAAACGCGCACACGCGCGCGTGCGCTCACAGACACACACACACACATACACACACGCACACCCCTTTATCATTCTTCCCTGGAAAAACCCCAAACCTAGTTAAATTAAATTACCCACAGTCACTGCTCATGGCCCTGTGAGCTGACTATATGGAGAAAAACACCACCACGTTGACTGGACTCATTTCATAATTATGACCACTAACTGCAGTCCTACTGCATTTTCTTGTCTACTTCCCTTCTCTTTCTCCTAGACTGTGTTTCCTGGTTGTTTCTCTAGTCTCCAGACTTCAATACTTCTCTCATCCTTATCCTCACCTTCTCCCATTCCACTGAGGAAACAGGAAAGAAAAAACAGAAGACTTTCACAAGCTTTACAGCTGCAGTGCCCATTAACGCTATCCGTGCCCATATCTTCGGCCTTCCTTCTTGTCACTAAGATGAACGCTCTGCCCAAATTAAAGCCAGTTTCTCTATTTCTGCACCAGATCCCAATCTCTGGCTACTGCTGGACATGCCCAGTGCTCCTTTATTGTCCTGTCTTCTTCTCCATCATTGTCCCCCCTCCGCTAGACTACTACTATCAGCAGTCAGGCATTTTGAAATCTCTCCACAGCACATGACCCTCCAGATGTTATCCCACTTCTATGCTCCCCTGGGAACTTGCCTCTTTTTTCTATTTCTTTTCCTCATTCATTCACATTCTCTCTCTCTCTCTCTCTTTTTCTTTCTCTCTCTCTCACACACATACATACACACACACACCAATTTGTCCCATTAGTGTATCCTATTGTTTATTTTCCTACTAAAAAAAGGGGGGGGGGGGACCGCATATTCCATCCAGCTAATGTTCTATTTCATTTTTTCTCCTGGAAGAAAACTCCCAGAAATAGTGTTTGATATAACATCTTTAATTTCTTGCTTTCTTCTTTTTCCTTAAAATCCTTAGGCCTTTGCACCTACCACTTTAAAATGTTTCTATCCAGTTTCTAATGATCTTCATTTTGCTAAATCTAATAGTCAGTTCTCATACTACATAATCACACTCACAGCCCTTTAGACTTTTATATTTGTCAGTTTCTTCAATCTAGAAAGATTGGGCTCAGTCCTTGTTTGGGTATTCTTAGTTTGTGGTCACCTTGTCATACTAACTACCTGAATGAAACAACAACTTCCCTCAAACAAAAGCACACATCCAGGCATACGAATCCACCAAGGTGTGCATACTCAGACTCATGCGGAAATCTGATCTCTTTATCCTACTTGATATTTTTTCCATAGCACACATTAGTATTTGACAGACTCCATATTTGCTTGTTTTTTTGCATTCCAATTCCCACCCTTTGAATGTAAGTTCCACAAGGACAGGGACTTTGTTTTTGTTTTGTTTTTTTCACCATTAAATCCTCAGAGCCTAAAACAGTGTTTGAAATACACTAGGCATTGAACAAATTTTATTTAAATAAATGAATAAATAAATGATTGAAATAAATATTTAAATTTAGGAAATTTCCAAGAGGATAAAAATAATTGTTGAATTAACAATGACAAATCAAACATGTTAACAAGCTAAGATATAAATATTCCATACATGTATTTATTCATTTGTAGTATTTATAACTTGACTGTTCCCAAAACTGATTTGAGGTAGCTGATATGTATATAGTATTGTTATTTATAAACAGGGGACAGAATATTCTGTCTCTTATGAAGGAAAGAAATGTTGTCCAATCTTCTTCATAAGTAAACCTTTAAAAAAGGAGAAAGAGAGGACACACTAATAAGGCTTTTTTCAAACAATAACTGAGCCGTAATGGAGATATATATATATATATATATATATATATATATATATATATATATATATATATATATAACCAAAGAAAAAAGATAGAAGCATACAATACTAAGGTTGGGGGATATTTGGGTAAATAGAAACCAAGAGGATTTCTGGTTCAAGAGGGAAGAATTCAAAAGAGCCTCTACTCTCTGATACACCTAAACTCCTTTGCAGGCTTATTAGCTCAAAAGACAATTCTATATATACTTCTCAACGTGAGAAACTTCCAAACCTGTAAGAATTTTTTATGAGTTTATTTGAGCCAAACTATCAATAATTGCCAGGAAGCAAAGTCTCTACGGATTGAGAAAATGCTCTACAAAATGGTGGTTTCACCACTTATTTCATACATTAGAATGAAAGGGAAAGCAAGGGGGTGACATGAAATTGGTGATAGAGTGGGGAGGTGGGGGAAAGCAAAGCGGGGAGATTTCTGAATTGGATAAAAAGTAAAACCGTGTTTACCGAAACTTTTTTTCATAGGCACACATAAGATAGTTAAGTTAATTAACATGATAATAATAACAATGATGGGATTTGCTGGTTTCTGCTCTGGTGGGGTGGCTGCACCCTGAGTGGGGCAGGAAAAGACAATTATCCTTACATTTCAAAGCATGTACATTATTGTAGCTGCAAAAGACAACAGACAGGCTCGATTAAGGTAAGCACTTAAGATAAGCACTGACCTTTGTTAGAGAAAAATACCTCTCTGGGACATGACTACCCATCATGAACTGCTTTTAGATAGAAAGTTTTAATGCCAGACCATCCTGAGTGGTTATTTCAGGTTTCTGAGTGTTCAAGGCCATCACACAGGCCTCTCCTGAGCTTGTCAGGTTCAGCGTGGGGCTTCTTTCTCATCCACACACTAAACTCTGCATTGTGTAAAAAAAAAAGTCATTTTAAAACTTTTACTGTAACTATTTTGGCATAAAAACAGAGGTTCTCCCTAATCCTAAATGTGTAAATTAGTCATGACACATTAAATCTAATTACATTTTATTTTGCGAGTTTTTGCCCAAAAAAGATAGAGATACCTTTTAGTTTCTGGTAAGAAAGTAATTTTCATGAGATTGGCTGGAGTCTGGAACAAGTTTTCCACAGAAGTGGAGAAGGCTTTGAGACTATTAAAATGAAACCATACAAAACAGTGGAAAATGTACTATAGCACGAGGGGAAAGGCTGCTCCCATCCCTGGAGGCTGCAGCCAAGAACTGAATAGGCCTTTTCAGTCTCCAGCCATTATGATTCTAGGTTACTATTCTGAGAAGAGATGAAAGGGCTGGTTTTTCTATCCATGTTGAGCTCCTATTAGCCCCATGAGGAAATAAGGGCTTTGCAGAAAGTGTGAGTTCTCTAAGTGTTACTGAAATGACCTTGTTTAATTTCCTTATAGAAAGGCAATCTAATAATAGCTACATCTTCTAATATTAACAAAGCTGCAAAGTTACACATGTTAGAATAATTTTCCTTTGCTTAGAGAGCAAAATCCTTCAATGTCCTTGTCTCTCTTTTCCCAAGGTGCCACCTGCTTTACAGTCCATATTTGTTCTTTAATATTTGATTTCACATTTGATTTCAATCATCCTGATACAAAGCTGCAATGAGAAGTTGAAAGATTCAAAAGGGAGGGCAGATATGGTTGCCACCCTACCCTGAATGAGTCCACTGAACTGTAAATCTACCCTGCTTTTAATTACTCAACTAGACGGTGCAAGGATAAGGTCTCCAGGGTGGTGTACTATCATGAGTGATTGAGCCTGCTTGCTGTTACAAGCTTTTCTACAGCTAAGCCAAAAGGTGAAAAGTATACATCAAACTTCAAGGCAAGCGTTGTTTTTAAATAGCTGCAAAACCAAAAGAATAACAGAACCTTAATTTTGAATGAATGCCTCAATTTCAAAACCGTATGTTGAAGTAGGACAGTTTTGTGGAAAGAACTGTGTCCCTTCGAGCAAAGTGAAAAGAATTTGGGTCAGTGATGGGGGTGGAAAGCCTGCCCTCGCACCAACTTCTACCACATCCGCAGTATCATTAGCTCATGTTTGGATAATGAATAGCAAAGATGATTGCATTTGTGAGATGAATCAGCAATTCCCAATTAGAGCAGCAAGGGAAGACTGTTTTCTTTCGGAATCACTGTGAAAGGCAAATGTAAAAAGTGACAAACAGACTTTGTTCTCCATCAGTGATGGGAGGGGAATTTGTGTTGAGAGCCAAATTTCCAAAGTAAGGCAGACCGGGCTTGCCAGCAAAACTGTTCACACCCCCACAGAGACCACAAAACCCTGCAGCTGTAATTTCAGAAACACACATGTGTATAAATCAAGTAATTGCACACCTAACTATCCACTTGAGCCTATGTGCCTGGGATTTTTTGCAGGTGCCCGGGGTGCTTGTGCTATTTGGCTTTGAAAACAAGGTTTAGTTTAATTGACAGGATATTATCAAATTCAAGCTGGCTTTTATGGACAAATCTCAAAATCTGAGGGTGGCATACAGAATCAAGCAGCACATATGAATGTTCCATATGTGTATTCTTATAAGGTCCTTGCAGCTGACTGAAGTCTAAACAACAGAAAGGAACAAAATCAGAATGTCAGTTGAATTCTAAGTCATGAAAGTGTGTTTCCAGATCATTCGATGAAGCAACATCATTTTGAAATATCCTTGCCATTTACAAAACAAGAGAGAGAGAGAATTGAGCAAGTCTCATTTTGCCTTGTACAATGGTGTTTTTTAAAAGGGATGAGGGCATGCTTCGGGTCTGTTGTCTAGAAGCAGCAGATCCATGTTTCCATGTTTCCATGTTCCATTGGGCAGAAGCCCTCGCAGACAGCCGTGGAGGAGGCTGTCAGCTGCCCAGAAAGCATCACTCACCACTACGTGGAATCTGCCTCCAGGTTAAGCTTGAGCTCCAATCTTTCCAGGAGAAATTCAGGCTGTGGGGCTCCAGAACAGGTATATAGTTACTACCGGTCCTCCATAAATGCTTTGCCCAGTCCAGTCAAGACAGAATATAATATGAAACCAGTTCATCCAAAAATTCTGCTGCAATTCAACACAATGCATTTCTATAATTTGACCGTGAGAGAAAGAAAAACATTCATTTATTTTAATTAGATCTAAACCACCTGTTTCACATCTACCCTCATCCCTCAAGGAGTTTATATAGATTTGGGGGTTTTATTGAGAGAGAGGCCGGGAAAGAGAGAGACAGGAACATCAAGCTGTTCCTGTATGTCCCCTGCCCAGGAAGTCAACTGGCAACCTCAGCACTCCAGGACAACACTCCAACCAACCAAACTATCCAACCAGGGCTTAATTTTTACTGATTCTTAGAAAGACAGAAAAAGGAAGGGAGAGAAAAGGAAGGGGGAAGGGAAGCATTTGTTGTTCCACTCAGTCATGCATTTTTGGTTACTTCCCGTGTGCGCCCTGACCAGGATTGAACCCGCAACCTTGTTGCTTCTGGATGACGCTATTAACCAACCAGGTTAATAGCTAACCAACCAGGGCCACGCACACACATTTTAAACCAGCAAATTTTTAATGGATGATGCCAGAACTTGCTAGCAAATAATAAGATGTGGCAAGCAGTGCCTCCCATTTCTTTTTTTCTTTCTAGAGCAGTGATTTTCAACCTTTTTTGAGCCGCGGCACATTTTTACATTTACAAAATCCTGGGGCACACCACCTACCAAAATGACACAAAATGACACTCTAACACAGTACATATTATACATATAGTTAATAAGATAGTTTCTAAATGTATTTATACTCACTTCGTGTGAAACCTGGGCCTGTTTCGATGAACACAATAGGGATATCCTGGCAGGAATGGTGGAAAGACACACGAAGCTCTTCCTCAACAGTTCTCAGTCTCTCTCTGTTTTTAGTTTTTATTGCAGTCAAGCTTGAGAAGCTCATCTCACATAGATATGTGGTTGAAAACGGGAGCAATGTCAAAATAGCTTTGTTGGCCAGAATGGGGAACTCCTTGGCAACAGATAACCAAAAACTATCCAAAGGAAGATCAGCAAACTTTAGCTTTAAAGTTAGATAACATGGTGATGCATTGTATATCATCCTCTGCGGGGGCCTCTTTTAAAAAGAAAAAGGTCAAATATCTATCTATATACACCATCAGGATAGACATAACCAGCTGAGGCTGAGGCTTCATCTAGTGGTGGCAACATTTACCTCCAGTCCTGACCAGGATTAGAAATCGGGACCATGGGGAGGAGTAGCAGCTTCAACTACTTGCAGCGGCCACACAATGACAAGTGCACAGCAGCCTAAGCGGGGACCTTCCTGGGTGTGGATGAGAGGCAGCCTACTATTGGTTCATCGCTAGTGGTCGGGATGAATCCTAGAAGGTGATTGGTCAGTGAGCGTTCCCTGTGCCTCCACTCTTCCTGTCGCTGATAGCTAGAGAGATTATGAGGGGAATGTTTATGTTCGGATGGAGACGGCTGGCAGCGGGCCGGATAAATAGCATCCGCAGGCCGTATCCGGCATGCGGCCGTAGTTTGGGGACCCATGTTTAATTTCCCCACGGCACACCTGACCGTGTGCCACGGCACACTGGTTGAAAAACACTGATCTAGAGCACCTACCGTTAGTCCTGCCACACAAAAGGAAACTAATGGAAGTTCCAGATGGACTAGGAGAAATTCCACCTCCACGTTCTTTACATCTGGTTCGTGTTTTACTATTTAAAATTTAAAAATTAAATCAGAAGCCCTTTGCAAGTAAAAAAAAAAAAAAAAAAGTGATGTGGTAACTGCAGATAAAATCTATTTTATAGTAAAATGTCTCATTATGATGATCTTTTTTGAAACAAAGTCAGTAGTTCAGCCAGAGCCAAGAAAAGAGAATTCTGTGCAAGCTTTTGTCCTACAAATGTGCGCGAAGTCCCACCGGTCCACTTGGGCAAAATTTCCAGTAAGTCTTGTTTTCACAAAGTTATTATCAAAGAAACCCATTACGTTTGCATGTAACATTAGCCAAAAATAACATTTCAATATGACAGCAACAAAATTTAACCCTTCTTTTTTTAATGACTTACAGATTTTATTACTGAAAAATTTAATCAAAAGCCTGGTTTTGAGACTTTTAGGACTGGCATGCTCCTTCTGCTTTGTTATCAGGAAACTTGAAAATGTATAAGGTGTTTATGGCCTATTAAAGAACCATTAGGCCATAAAAATAATCTGCCCATAAAAACAGCGAGGGAAGATAAAATGTACAGCAGTTAAACTACAATCTGATCGTTGTATAAAGGCCTAGTAAGAAAAGCTATTGATTTCTTTTCCATTAAACAAACATATTAAATTTCAGATGGATTTATGGGTTAAAAAATAAACTTGAATCTAATATGAAGGAAAGAGGGGAAGCAGTATAAGAGGAAGAATGCCAACAACTTACTATACATTTGAAATAATGTCTGTGTGTATTGTTGGGGGTGGGGGGAGGCATGTGGGATTATCATCACCAAACTGTTTATTTCGACTTGGCTACTTTCATAAAGATCATGAAGGTATCTTTTGGATAGCATAAGGATTTCTAAGTCTGAGTTTTCAGATTCTAACAAGCTATTTGGCGTTTGTGTGCCACAAAGTATAATTTCTGATACTGTAAATGTAGATTTTGAGCAGCCTGTAGGAAACAGTTTGGGGACAATATGGTACTGGGCTGGGACAGAGAGCTCAGCCTTGGGCAGAGACTGAACCACCTGTGGGAGACAGGCCAAGAAAGAGCCCTACCTTCTCTGTTTCTAGCTCTCCACATCTTCAGAGTGGGGGTTATTATCAAATAACAAAATGTAAGTATCACATGAAATAATACAGCTAAAGAACTCTGACACAAAGAAAGCACTAAATATATTATTATTTTATTTCCTGGGTCCCTAAACAACTTGGAATTGAGGCAGTTGCTTTAACCTCTCTGGCCTGTCTTTCCTGTAATAAGGGGATTAGACTCTTGTCCTTCTTAGTCATTCTGATTCCTTTGCCATAAATTGGATCAGATCTTGCAGTTCTTGACCGAGTGCCAGATCAAACTCGTAGGCCCACTGCAGGCCACCATGGACTTCTTGACACCTTATTTGTATCGTGATAACAGACCCAGTCCCTGGGAATTTCTATAGGTTTTCTTCTTACTATTTAAACACAAAACAGTTCCCAAAGTAATAATTTCTCACCTTTGTGGTACAAAAATATTGGTGCATGATAAAGATATGAGAAATACAACAATTTGGGGGCACTAGTACTTAAATAAAATTAATAATTATAGTTAAATAATTGTTAATAATATCCATTATATATAATGATATAATAAAAATATATAATAATATATAATAAAATAACCAAATTTTTATATAATATTATTATGTTTGTTTAGTAATAATCATAAGTTGTAAATTTAGAACTTGAAGCCGACTTTTAAAAACATATTAGCAGAAACAAGGTTATTATCCTATATTTAATTTATATTACCAAAACCTTTCTCATGAGAATCTTGGAAAAATCATGAATATTTCATTCATGTTAATATATGTATTAAATGCTTTGTGGCAAAGAAACAGGTAAGAACTAGCTCCTAAAAATGAACTTATGACATGATTTTAATTATTTTAAAGGACACATGAATCAATGAGTAGACCTAATAAAATATTGAAACCATCTGTACAAAATGCTTAGAAGTTAACTGAAAATACTTGTTTGCTAAATTGGACTCACAGAGATAAAATAGATACATTCTTAATTCCTCCATTGTTTCTGCATTCCACATCCACTAAAATATTCTATTACTATTTTTTATTTCAAGGTAGTTCTTTAAACTCATGGTTATGTGTGCATAAGTGGGCACGCATGTATGTATGTGTGTGTGTGTGTGTGTGATTCTAACCTCTTTACTCAAGCTATTTACCTGCAAATAATTCACAGGTATTTTGCAGGTCCTTTTAAATAACATATAAAGTTATTATGTACCAGAAAATGGTACCTAGGGAAAAAAAGAACATATGAATGCCCTACAGTTAGATAAATTCAAAGGCAAGCTTCCTAATCTCATTATTAATATTTTGATTTATTCATATTATCCTTTTTATTGTCTAGTCCAGTTCTCCAAGTAAGTCCTGGAACAGCCATCAGCACTACAGCAGAACTTGTTAGAAATGCAAATTATTATGGAAACCAATAATGTGTTTTAATAAGCCCTCCAACTAATTTGTATGTATGCTAATTTGAAAACCACTGATGAATACCACATATTAAATCATGCCATTTAAAGTGTTGAATAAAGGGGGCAAAAATAATTTTGCATCCTAACTTTGTCTATTCTGTAAAAAGTTATTATTTCATTTATGTGTCTGCCATAAAAACAGCAGAATACTGCAAGATCATGCATAAATTTGACGACCTCTGTTGTATACTATATATAAAATGTAAGTGCACAGCCAATGTTCCCAAGGTCAGTTTCCAGCTACATGCTGTTTCTCAACCAGCCTTTGGGAAAATATTCTTCCCAGCATCCTCTCGGTAATATTTTTGGATGTATTTAAGTGCGAGAAAGCTTTTCAGTGAGCAATTTCGTAATCACTCATGTGACCACCCAGCACTTATAATACAAGTAACTCACTCAACATTTACTAAACAACTACTTTGCTTAAACCTGTGTTAAACACATTGTGGATCTAGGGAAGAAAAGAAAGAGGTTAAATACCAACATGAATAAAATGTCAGTCTCCTCTAGTAGCTTAAGTTCTACTTTAGGAGTAAACTTGATAAATACATTGTGATCTACTCATATCAAATACTAAAACAATGGATATAAATTAATTTCAGTTACATGAATCTCATCTACACAAAGTTGAATGGAAGAAACCAAGAACTAAAATACATTTTGTATGATTCTGCTTATATAAATCCCAAGTGTTGCAAATTATGCTATCCTTTTAGAGATTAACATAGTGGTTAGAGGGAAGAGAGATAAAAATTGTGGGGATAGGTATTAACTGCAAGGGGGGCACGGAAAAGGGGGAGCTTCTGTAGTGTTGGAAGTACTCTATTTCTTGATCATAGTACATGTAAATGTTTACTTTGTGGGGAGAAAAACATTGAGGGTACATTCATGATTTGTGTACTTCTCTGTATGTAGTTTATACATCAGTTAAAATTTCATATTTAAATATACTCTATACAAGGTCTAAAACCATGCTTGTGCTTCAAAACATAGATAAGGGTTAATATCCCTAACATAGAAAGAATTGCAAAATACTGTAGAAATGAACAAAGACCACCCAAATCAGAACAAACAAAGCATCTTTATTCAGAGTCTGCTCTAGTAAGAGAGTTAGCCATCATCATTTGTGTTGTCACAGGGACTCCAAGGCAGGCAAGACAAACGCGAAAGCTTTTCTAGTGTGAAAAGGAAAGGCTTACAGAATGCCTCAAATGGAGGCTGTTGCAAGGGGAAACTGTAGGTGGGCTAACTAGATACGGATATCCTACATGATGGGTCACGAGTATATTTTTTGTTTTCACTGGTTTGTCCTAAATTGGAAGCAGGGGCCAAAAATGAGGGAAGCTGTCAGTTATCAATCAAGTCCTGGCCATTTGTGGCTGATTGTTACAGGAATTATAGTTTGGTTGCCTGGAGTAGTTGCTGCAGGTTGTGAGCGAGAGTTTTTCTAATATGTATATTATTATATAGATTATATATGTGGTCTAGCCATTGTCTGTTTATATATGAATCTTTCAATATCAGTGAGAAAAGACCAACAGTCCAATTTTGAAAGTCAGTACCAAATGAAAAAGTTGAACACAGTGAACAGAAAAGAAAATTTAAATAACTTTTCAAAATTAATAATGTCATTCATAATAATAGAAAATATATCTCATTACTTTCCTCAGTCCAGTTTGAATAAGAAACGTTGAAATGATCGACAAGTTTGACAGCTCACTTTTGAGAAAGGGTCTAATGAAACAAGTACTCTCATGCGTGAGTGATGGGAATGGCCATAACCTCTGTGGAAGACAACCTAGTAATATCTCTCAAAATTACAAATGCACAAACCCTTAAAGCCAGAAAGTTTATGTCTAGGAAGTTATTGTACAGATGCTTTTGCACATATCTAAAATGACATAAATAAGGTTATTAATTATAGTTTTTTTATTAAGCAAAAGACTGGAAACTATCTAAACTATCTATTCATAGGAATACTGATTAAATATGATAAATCATAGTAAAGGCATATAGTGGAACACTATGTAAATATGCAAAAGAATGAGAAGGCATTTTATCTCCTGATATAGAATAATCTTCAAGAAATTTCATTAAGTAAAAAACACAAGAGTAAAATAATAAAAATGTATATATAACACTTATATATATAGATATATTATTTGTATATGCATAAAATATATATAATATACTTGCATGATTATGAAAAAACTTACATATACCTGAGTAATTAATAACATGAGCTATCTTTGGAAAGAGAATATCAATATCCAGTGTCAGGAAAGAGAGAATGATTGCACACTGAATACATTTCTGTACTTTTAAATTTTGAATCATTGAATAAATAAGCTACTAAAAAAGTCTAAACTTAAGTATAAGCTAAAGGAAAATATCATCAACACATATGACAGAATCTCTGTGCTCAATATAAACAGAGCTCTTATGTATCGATCAGAAAAACATACGTGAAAATATAGGGAGATCACTTCATAAAGTATACAATTGTCTAACCTCTATGCTGTCCACCTGAAACTAATACAAAATAATATTGAATGGTAAACTGTGATTTAAAAGAAGAAGGAAATCTTACCTTTTGTGACAGCATGGGTGGACCTGGAGATTATTATGCTGAGAGAAATAAGCCAGTCAGAGAAAGACAAGTACTATATGATTTTATTTATATGTGGAATCTAATGAAAAAAATAATCTAGTAAACAAGATAGGAACAAACTCAAAGATATGGAGAACAGACTGACCGTTGTCAGAGGTGAAGGGGTTGGGGAGCTGGGTGGAAAAGGTAAAAGGATGAAGCAAAGAAAAAATAACCATATAGACTCAGACAACAGTGTAGGATTGCAAGAAGGAAAGAGGGGTGGAGGAGGTGGAGGAGGGTAGAGGAGGATAGATGGGGATGGAGGGAGACTTGACTTGGGGTGGTGAATGCACAAGGCCATACATAGATGATGAGTTGTAGAATTGTACACCTAAAACCTATATCATTTTATTAACCAATACCACTCCAATAAATTCAATAATAATTTTTTTAAAAATTAGTGGTGAGTATACAGTGCAATATACAGATGATGTATGATAGAATTGTACACTTGAAATTTATATATTAACTAATGTCAGCCCAATAATTTTAATTTTAAAAAAATAAGAGCCCTGGCCGGTTGGCTCAGTGGTAGAGTGTCAGCCTGGCATGCAGAAGTCCCGGGTTCGATTCCCGGCCAGGGCACACAGGAGAAGTGCCCATCTGCTTCTCCACCCCTCCCCCTCTCCTTCCTCTCTGTCTCTCTCTTCCCCTCCCTCAGCCGAGGCTCCATTGGAGCAAAGATGGCCCGGGCGCTGGGGATGGCTCCTTGTCCTCTGCCCCAGGTGCTAGAGTGGTTCTGGTCGCGACAAAGCGATGCCCCAGAGGGGCAGAGCATCGCCCCCTGGTGGGCAGAGCATCGCCCCCTGGTGGGCGTGCCGGGTGGATCCCGGTCGGGCGCATGAGGGAGTCTGTCTGACTGTCTCTCCCTGTTTCCAGCTTCAGAAAAATACAAAAATAATAATAATAAAATAAGAAAAGAAGATAAATGAGAAACAAAAATTTTCAATATATACAATAGAAAATATTACAGAAATTGAGATTGAAATCACCAGAAAACATATACAAACATACTCAACTTTATAATAAAGGAATAGATTATATTACATTAATTATATTAGCAAAAGCTGTGAAAACTAATATCATCCAGGGCTAAGATTTAAGAAAAAAATTCACTCATATACTTTTGATGTATGTGAAAGGCTTAAAATATTTTTGTACTGTAGTCTGAAAATTCTACTTATATAAACACACATAAATCCTTGACCCATGTGACACATTCAGGGGAAATTGTACTATAAAAATAAAGGTGTCAGTATGTAAAGCTGTCTGTGTGAAGGTAATTATGGCAACATGATTCGTAGAAGCAAAACCAACCCAAAACAAAAACTGTCAGCAATCTGAAAATCTAACAGCCAGGAAATGGTAAAATAAGTTATGACACATAGTCAGATGACAGAATATGAGTCAGCTTTCAGAAAAGATGGATAAGTCCTAGTAATATCGTTAAGTGAAAAAAATTCACCCATGCCAGCTGGTCAGGAGGCTTCCTCCATCTGCAAGTTATGCCACTTGGAACATGGAGCCTCTAAGTTTGCCATAGCAGGGCCTCAGTCCCACAGTGGCACACTTCCACTCAGGTTTCATTAGCCAGCCGTTGTCATAGGAATCCAGTCTCTCAGCAAGGCAGTGAGGCTGGGAAATGCAGAGGATTTTCAGCAAGGACTCATGGTCTCTGCAGCACTATATACCCCTATAGCTTAGTATGGACACATCAAATTGTTAACATTGTTTCTTTTGAGGAGAGGTGGAAATATACACCTATATCTTATAAAGCAGAGGTCGGAAACCTGTGGCTCACAAGCCAGATGTGGCTCTTTTGATGGCTGCATCTGGCTCGCAGACAAATCTTTAATAAAAAAAATAACGTTAAAAATATAAAACAGCCCTGGCCAGTTGGCTCAGTGGTAGAGCATCGGCCTGGCGTGCAGAAGTCCCGGGTTCTATTCCCGGCCAGGGCACACAGGAGAAGCGCCCATCTGCCTCTCCACCCCTCCCCCTCTCCTTCCTCTCTGTCTCTCTCTTCCCCTCCCGCAGCTGAGGCTCCATTGGAGCAAAGATGGCCCGGGCACTGGGGATGGCTCCTTGGCCTCTGCCCCAGGAGCTAGAGTGGCTCTGGTCGCAACAGAGCGACTCCCCGGAGGGGCAGAGCATCACCCCCTGGTGGGCGTGCCTGGTGGATCCTGGTCGGGCACATGCGGGAGTCTGTCTGACTATCTCTCCCCGTTTCCAGCTTCAGAAAAATACAAAAAAGAAAAAATATATATATAAAACATTCTCATGTATTACAATCCATTCATTTCCTACCGCTCATGTTCATGGTTGCAGGTGACTAGAGCCAATCACAGCTGTCCTCTGAGACAACACCAAATTTTTATTGGATAATGCTTAATGTACATGGATCATTGTACGGCTCTTGCGGAATTACATTTTAAAATATGTGGCGTTCATGGCTCTCTCAACCACAAAGTTTCCCGACTCCTGTAAAGACTGCTATGTAATCAGCTGAGAGGGAAAGTTTGAATGTTAGAGAAAGAAAAGGAAGAGCCAACCAGTGGTTTCAGGTTCCTAAGATGATAAGAGAGAATGGAACACAATATACAAACTGAAGAACTTAACAAAAAGAAAAAATGCCTTCTATTATAAATAAGAGGAGACTAGTAATATAGAGAAAATACAGATTGAGGTGAACTTGCAGCATTAACTTCTACAACATGAGAAAGTATCATTCCCATTATTTCTAAATTCTCTATAAGGAAGAAGACAAGGTTTCCTGTTGGGTGTGAAGGAGTAAGTGGTTAGTAGTTTGACTAGATTAAAGTTTGAAATAATGGTTTTAGAGATAGAAAAATGAGTTGGCCAGGGAAACATATTAGTATTACCAGTATATTAGATACAAATGTACCTCTTCTGGTTTCATCAACTGCTTTCTTCTTTCAGAACTTACCACTGGCCTTCAAGACCATTAATCCATTGTCACCATTGGTGTTACTGTCTCCATTGCTAAGATCTCCAAGCTGCCTGCAGTCCACATTAAAACCCAAGGTCAGTTCTATCGTGGGTATACATCACTCACTGTTGTCCATGCTGTTGCCCCCTCCCATTCTAGATTTGGGTGAAATAATATATTGTAGAGGTAAAATGTGGCTTCTAGAGCATACACCAAGGAGCCAGGGGCTAAGCAAAAACAGTTCAAGGTAATTAACTTCTGTGGAGTGAAACCCAACCAATGGGGAATAAGAGTGAGACGGGGCCAGCAATTAAGTCCCTCTTCTTTCTCCCTTTTATCGACAACTCAATGTGCACGCAGTCCCTATTTGTAGCACATGTCCAGCAAACATGCCTGCCGAGTGTCCTGATGTGCCTCTTCAAAACTTACCATGGGTGCTAGCCAGAGCAATGGTACCTCACATTCAATGGCTCTGCATGTATTTCCTTTGCTTGCTTTTCTTTTCGCTCACTATTTTCAACTGGCCTTAAACAGCACAAATATTCTGCACCTTTACCTTTACTAGGCTCAGCTTTTCTGAAGACCTGAACTAAAACAATTAGTACAGAAGAGATTCAAGAAAACAGATGCCCAGGAGAGGAGCTTGGTGTTGAGTTGTGTAAAACCAAGAGAGACCCTACTGGTGGCAATTGGAGTGGTACTTTAGCTAGCACCTGTGATTAATAGAAATGAAGTGTATCTACAATGCAAGGCATTGGGACATCGGTGGCTGTAGCATTTGGTAAATATGTTATATAAAATGGATGGAAAATACATTAGTATAAAATGTGCATTAGGAGGCCATCTTAAAACAACCCTGGAGACTGTGCAAGAGGAAAACATGACAGGCATAGGGCAATCAAGACTTCTTCCCTCCAAAATAAAAAAGAATTTGAAAGTCAAATCATCTCTGGTGGCTTTAAGAAGGCCCTTATTTTCAGTACCTGCAGCACAATGTCCTGAAAATAAAGTCCAGCATCTGATTCTTTGAGTGACAGAACTGCAATAAAAATTAAATGTGCAGCTTTCAGGTATCTATGTTATAATCACAACAGTGAGACAGAAATATTGGGACACTGAGACCTGAGACGGGAATATCTTGGTGGGTGAACCCTATAATCTTAGAAGCCCAAATATACTGAAACATCTTTGCTAGGAAAAGCAGCTCCTTCCCTGGAAATGGAATAATGAATTCACCTGAAGCAGGTGCCTTGCATGATGAGGCATGTTCTTTCAAAGCATGGACCCACCATCCCTTTTTTGTTGCCAACTGTGGGGACTAGAGCTCTGTTCTAACTCCCTTTGCTTACTTATTCAAGACAGCAAGTCTAAACACTGCTTTGAAAGTGTATGTGTAGCAGACTGGAATCTTTAGAGAGGGAACAAGAGCATCTCTATTCACACACACACACACACACACACACAATAAAGGGCCTGGATAAATGGAGGATGTAAGAGGCTCTTGGAGGTAAAAGTGGTAGACAGTAGTATACAAAAATCTCAGTGACGTCTGAGAAATGGCCGTGAGGGGCACTCCTGATATCTCCCCTCGAAATTTCAACAAATTCAACAACTAAAGACAGAGAAAAAAATCTCAAATCTCAGGAGCACCTGAAATATACACACACCAGACAAAGGTATGATTGGGTGAAAAGGTGGTTGAATATATAATCCACTCTGAAGGAAATAAGATGGAGAACAGGGTATTTCGCTTACCTCACTGATCTGAAGAAGGGGCGCTTTTGTTTGGAGCCGAGTGAAGTGGAGAGTCTGAGACAGAAGGGAAGGAACCGAGTTAGGGTGGATACTCAAGCAGAAAAAAGAACACGCCAGCTTCTGCCTGAGATCACGAATGCGGGGTGCACAGGGGCAGCCGGCTGCAACTAAGGTTACCAGTGCAGGGTGCCCGTGGCAGCCAGTGACAGCAGCTTTGTGCACTCCTGGCTCTGTGACCATGGGTGGTGTGCGATGTAGCTCCACACCTGGCACCACTGGCGTGTGCACATGCTCACACACTGGCTGGAGGGCTTAGCCCGAGATTATGAGCGATAGGCATCTGCGTGGGCTGTTGCCAGCATCTTTGTGCATTCCCAGCTCCACAACCACCAGCACAGGATGTGTGCACTGGCCGGGATCCTTGGGCCTGGGATTGCCCAGGCAGGGCACCTCCACAGGGCCAATACAGGCTTCTGAATGCATTCCTGCATTCCCGGCTCTGACTGAGATCACAGGGCTGGGTACCTGATTGGGCGGGTGCAGGCCTCTGTGTGCGTTGCTGGAGTTGTGGGGGCTGGGCGTGCACGTGGCTTGCTGTGGGCTATCAAACAGTGCACGAGGGAGAAGCCTGTTGAGATTAGACCCACTGAGCACTGAGGCTTGCTACACATGCATGGGGACCCTTAGAAAGGTGCTAGATCTACAATAGGGTCCCAGCCCTGCCTTCTCTCACTGGCAGCTCTGGTTGGCACAGACCTACCCAGAACTGTGCTTTGAGCAGTACTGGAGAAAGGACCTGGCTGCTCTTAGAGCCTCTTACTCTGCAAACAGTGGCTGGGGCGAAACTCACAGCTGTTTCCAGGCTGCTAGCTCAGGTGGGAGAGACGTGGGGAAAGGCATCTGAAAAACTGAGACTCCCATTTTCAGAGCTTCCAAGCCCTAACAAGCCCCACCTACCAATGGAACTGAGGCCCACCCTACGTCATTGCCATAGTGACACAACAGCAAACCTCTGCCCAAGAGCCCCACAGGGGCAAACCCTGTACAGCGCCACCTGAAGAAAAAAGGAAGAAGCTCCCTCTCAAAACCAGGAAAAAAATTACATTTTTATAACTTTTTTCTTTTTCATTTTGGCCATTTTATCTTCTTCCCTTTTTATTCTTTCCTTTTCTTTATGAACTTCATTACCCACATTTGTTACATTTTTCATTCTTGTTTTTTATGAGGGTTTCATTTCAAAAACCTTTACTTTATTTTCTTTTTCTCTCATTAAATCATCCTTTATCGTCAAATTATTATATTTTGAATTCATACTTTTTTTGTGGCATTTTGCGTGTTTTTTACTTCATTTTTTATCTCTTTTGTCATTTTTTTCTCATTTCCTGTTCCTTGTTCTCTGTAGTTTTTGTTCCACTTACCATTATAGAATTTTCATTTTTCACTGTATTTTTTCAATTTTTATTTTATTTTTTAATTACCTCTTATTAGTGTTATTAACAATACCACTCTCAAATGCCATTAAGAAAAAAGAAATCAAATATCATGGGTACAAAAAAACAAAGATGTAGCTCAGAAAGATGATGAAAAATCTCTAGAAAAAAATTCAATTCTTGGAAACCTTGAAGTTAAATGACAGAGAATTAAAAATTGACGTCCTAAAAATACTCAGGGAAATGCAAGAAAGCACAGAAAGGCAATTTAGAGAGCACAAAAAAAAAACAATTTAATGAACAAAAAGAATACTTCACCAAGGAAATTGAAACTATAAAAAGGAACCAAACAGAGATGAAAAAGTCAATACATGAACTGAAAAATGAGGTAATAAGCTTTGCTAATAGAACAGGCCAGATAGAGGAGAGAATTAGTGATGTAGGAAATAGGAAACTAGAGATACTATAGAGAAAAAAGGAGAGAGACTCACAAATTTATAAAAATGAGAAAACCCTACAGGAATTGTCTGACTCCATCAGAAAGAGCAACATAAGAATAATGGGTATATCAGAAGAAGAGAGAGAAAATGGAATGGAGAACATATTCAAACAAATAATCAATGAGAATTTCCCAAGCCTATGGAAAGAATTGGAGCCTTGAATCCAAGAAGCAAACAAAACACCAAGTTACCTTAACCCAAACAGACCTACTCCAAGGCACATTGTAATAAAATTACCACAAACCAATGACAAAGAAGAAATCCTCAAGGCAGCCAGGGAAAAGAAGAATACAACATACAAAGGAAGGTCCATTAGGCTATCATCAGATTTCTCAGCAGAAACTCTACAAACCAGAAGAGAGTGAACCCCAATAATTAAAGTACTGAAAGAGAGAAACATCCAGCCAAGAGGAACTTCCAGCTATCCATCAAAGCTATCCTTCAAATATAAAGAGGAGATAAAAACATTCACAGATATACAGAAGATGAGGAAATTTATCACCAGAAAACCCTCACTTCAGGAAATACTAAAGTGGGTTATCCAGCCAGATACAAAGAGCAAAACAAAACAAAACCACAAGTAAAAGCTCCAAGAAGATCACAATAAAAACAAGATTAATCTGTGACAAAGAAACAAAAAAGGGGAGAGGACAAAGATTAACAGTAGTAAAGGAGGATGGAGTGCAGAAGCACTCATGAGATAATGTACTACAATAAATATGATATATATCTTTTTTATTACCTAATGGTAACCACCCCTGAAAAAACCACTACAGAAACACATGGCTTAAAAAAAGAAGAAACAGAGGAAAGAAGTATGGAATACAACCAAACAAAAACAAATGACAAAAAAAAAAAACAAAAGAGAAGAACTAAACAAGATACAGAGCCATCAGAAAGCAATATATAAAATGGCAATAGGAAACCCTCAAGTGTCAATAATTACATTAAATATAAATGGATTGAACTCACCAATAAAAAGACACAGAGTAGCAGAGTGGATCAAAAAAGAAAATCCAACTGTATGCTGCCTACATGAAACACATCTAAGCTACAGGATAAAAACAGATTCAAAGTGAAAGGTTGCCAAACGATTCTCCAAGCAAATAATATCCAAAGAAAAACAGAGATGTAGCCAAACTCATATCTAACAATGCTGACTGCAAGACAGCAAAGGTAATCAGAGATAAAGTTGGTCATTTCATAATGATAAAGGGGACATTAAACCAAGAAGACGTAACACTTCTTAATATATATGCACCAAACCAAGGAGCACCAAAGTACTATATAAGACATCTACTAACTGATCAACTGATCTAAAAATAAAAACCAACAAAAATACAATCATACTTGTTTAGCTTAGGATAAATGTGAACGTTAGCACACAAATATTGAAAAATGGTATTGTTTTCTTAACACTTAAACTGCAGAGGTGGATTAATGTCGGTTGAGGCCCTGGGCACAGAAGAAAATATTGGGCCCCTTAAAAAAAAAGAGAAACAGGGAAAATAAAAATACATGTTAACCATATTTTTAAATAAATAAAAAATAGTATGTACTATTAATGTTAAAATTGCACATATGAGGCCCTGGCCGGTTGGCTCAGCGGTAGAGCATCAGCCTGGCGTGCGGGGGACCCGGGTTCGATTCCTAGCCAGGGCACATAGGAGAGGCGCCCATTTGCTACTCCACCCCCCCCCCTCCTTCCTCTCTGTCTCTCTCTTCCCCTCCCGCAGCCAAGGCTCCATTGGAGCAAAGATGGCCCGGGCGCTGGGGATGGCTCCTTGGCCTCTGCCCCAGGCGCTAGAGTGGCTCTGGTCGCGGCAGAGTGACGCCCCGGAGGGGCAGAGCATCACCCCGTGGTGAGCAGAGCGTAGCCCCTGGTGGGCGTGCGGGGTGGATCCCGGTCGGGCGCATGCGAGAGTCTGTCTGACTGTCTCTCCCTGTTTCCAGCTTCAGAAAAATACAAAAAAAAAAAAAAAAAAATTGCACATATGAAACCAAACTTGCTGTCATTAGAAAAAAAAGGATAAAGTTGAGGTTTTGTGGGGCCCTTTCAGAAGTTGGGGCCAGAGGCCACGCCCTGTGTGCCCACCATTAAATCCATCTTTGTTAAACTGCCTTCTGATTGTGAGCAGAACACTCCGGAAGATCCGTTAGGATTTTCAGATCCAAAAATGCCATCGCAATACATGATTGCTTCTATGAGACAAAGAGGACTTGAGGACACAAAATAGGAGAAATAATGAAAGGAACCTTTGTTGGCATTTTAATTAAACCAACATTTATTGAGCATTCTTTATAGACCACAGAGAATGGATAAAATTGAGTATATAATAATGAATTAGGGCCTTCATTTCAATATAACGTGATGAGTGCTGCGTAAAAGGAAGACGTGACAGGAAAAGCACCTCTTTGTGGGACTCTGAGAGGACTCCCAGGAGAAATGACAACTACCTGAGGTTTAAAGGGGAACGAGGGCTATCCAAAGGAGCAGACAGCAATGTTTCAAAATGAATTTCGATGTGTATTTATCAAGCCACTTACTAAGCAGTTAAATACGCTCTGAGGGGAAAAAAAATGTCTTACACATCATCCCTCAAAGCTCATTTCTTTACCGACTTTACCCTTCAAAACAAAGAGACCAAGGGAACAATTCCTTCGTTTGACTGGAACATAAAGATGCTGTCACAGGGCAAAAATTAACTCAACTTGAGGTTTCTTGGAATCTGAAGTGGATTTTAAATTTAAATAAACGTATTGATATTGTACTTGAAGCTGTTTTTCACAGACGTAGAGGTTTTTTGTTTTTTTTTTTTTCCCCAGGTACACTTATTTGTCACTCAAGTCATTCCTGTAGCTAAAACGCACTCTGCAGCCTCGTGGGGCGACATGAAAGACGGAGACGCGGAGTGACAGAGCAAATGGGTTTCACTTATTTACATACTGAAAAGTGTTTTTGTTTCAGGATTCTTAGTACATGATCAGCACTAAGTTCTCTTTTCTTTTTCCTCAAAGAAAAAAAAATTTAGGTCTCCTTCTGAGTCAAAACAATCAGCCAAGTATTGTTAAGCTAGCAAGACACTTCTTACAGTGCGACAGGAAATTTTAGCTGTCCCAGGACTTCAGCGTGGTTAATGACAAAAGAGACAAAGGAAGCCAGGTAGGTGCTATCTTCTGTCCCTGAAAGCTGATTAGTATAACAAGTTATAGAATTCCAACTTGGGGACATTTGTCTTTGTCCATTATTTTTGCCCATTTTCACTTCCTATTTGCCTTCCTTTGAGCCTTGAAGATGAACTATTAACAAGCCGCATTTTCATTCCATTTTTCAATAGTTTCTCTAATTCCTGCCTTAACTTCCACACAGACAATTAAATGAATGCTTTTTAACCTTTTATGAAATACATCTGAACTAAGTAGAAATAAAAAAAAACAAAAAAAAACTTTAAACCACAGCAGGTTAAAACCTCAGGGCAAGTCCTTGACCCAAGAAATATTATTCTCATTCCTTTTCTATGAGGACTATACATTAGATCATTCCTTTTTCTGCCTCTTTCCCCTTATGTTTGATTATGTATTTCCAAAGAGTCTTTGAAGCATCTAGTCTAGAAAAAGATGATAATGGTCAATGGACACAAGATAGCCTGGCAGGGCAAGAGGGTTGAGAATGTATACCGCATCTCACATTTTACACTTTCAGGATCAAAGTCAAGTGGGAGCCTTAAACTTCAGCAAGTTTCTACCAAAATCTTGCCACACCTCAACACCAAATCCTTTTCACCATTCTACTCATCAAAGGCTCTGTTGCTGTTCACTTCAGTAACCAAGAAAGCACCAGCTTAAAATCCATGCCATCAGACACACTATCCAGAGTCCATTCTACTGATAACCACAAGGTCACCCTTCTTATTACCTGAAGAGTGTATCTACTGCTCACTGGCACTCTCTCCATTATTACTCTTTTATATAAATATAGTCTCAATTTCACTTGTCCTGTGGTAATTTTGAATAGATCCAGAGTTTACTCTTAAAAGTGCTCCACTTTGATCAAAAAATCATATAGTCACCTTATTATAATGACTGGTGTTTGTGACAGGCAACACAATCCTATCAATCTCTAACAGCCTACTCCCTTATTTCTCCTCATTCAATGATACTGCCATATAGCCTACCTTGATTATGCATTCCCAAAGCTCTACCTTAAATCGTCTCATTACCAAACGCTAAACCTTCTCATCTGAAAAGGTTTTCCTATTCTGACCTTTCATATCTTTTCAAATCACACAGATTATTACACCAAACACAATAACCCTTTCTTCCCCTTCATCACTAACAATTTAGTGCTTCCATGGCCTTTTCCTTCTCCCTCACTCTTGCATATCCTTATGTCTCTGTGATCACAGCCTACCCTGACCAGTTCCCAAAATCCTTCTACTACATATACACTCAATTCTAGTTCACTCACCCATTATCTTATTCTCTTAACTAAACCAAAACCTTATTTAACTTTCATTCTTTCTTTATTCAGTGAGAGGAAGGGAGGCAGAAAGATAGACTCTCGCATGTGTCCTGACCGGGATCCACCCAGCAAGCCCACTAGGCTGTGATGCTCTGCCCATTTGGGGCATTGCTCCATTGCTCAGAAACCAAGCTCTTCTTAGTACCTGAGGCAGAACCTATGGAGCCATTCTCAGTGCCCAGGGCCAACTTGCTCAAGTCAATCAAGCCATGGCTACAGGAGGAGAAGAGAGAAAAAAGTGAGAGGGGGAAAGATATAGAAGTAAATTGGCACTTCTCCTGTGTGCCCTGACTGGGAATTGAACCCCAGACATTTACTTGTTGGGCCAACGCTCTACCTCTGAGCCAACTGGACAGGGCCTTAGTTAACTTTCATTTTCTGCCTACTTCACCCTTGCTCTGAAGTAGTTGAATGAGATTGAAACAAGCAGATACACACACACGCATGTGCATGCACACACATACACACATCACTATTGTAATCATGCTGGTTGTACTTACTTTAATTGTGATCTGTTTATTTTTTTTACATTTTAAAATTAAATTTATTGGAGCGACATTGATTAATAAAATATCTAACTTTCAAGTGTACATTTCAGTAATATACAGCATTGTGTGATCATTTTAAATGGGTCCATAATACTGCCTGGAAATTTTACTCTATTTCCCCACCCCGTTCACTCTCCCACATACTTAGATGATTCCATGCAGTGTCTCCTATAGTCCAATTTTGAAATTTTCCTCCCTCTTCCTCTTTCTCAGCTGATGTACGTGCTTCCTATCTCAGTAACAAAAGAGAAGCAATCGGAAATGAACTTCCACAAGCTCCCTCTATCGCATCTACATGCCCCCTGCACTTGTGTCCAGATGCCACCTGCTCTCTTTCTAACTGTACAAGCTTTAGAAAAGGCCAAGAACTTCAGTCATCCACGACATCTCAACCATTGACTAGTAATGCTACATTTCACCCATTCTCCTTGGAAAAGAGAAAACGGAAAAGGAGAAAAAAATAACATTTTAATTACTAAAGGAGGGACAAAGAGAATGTGACACAAAACGCTAAAAGTATCTGTTGCAGAAGTGATTGTAACTCTTTAATCAGAAACTATAGAAATACCCATAATATGGGTTTGTTGTTCAACTAATTTGACTAGAGGCGGTGGTGGGATTCAAATAATTTAACAACTGGTTCTCTGCCCTAATGACCTTTTTAAGTTAAAAAGAAAACAAAACGATATACCGAAAGGTAGTTTATTATTTCATGCATTTAATACTTAAATAAGAACAATAAAAGAGGTACACAAAACTAGATGGTTATGCGTTTTAAAATATTAATGAAAATATTAAATAATACCTGACAAAAAATAATAAAAATGTTACTTAAGATATTTCCATATTGCATAACACAGGGCTGAAACAAATGACAGCTTGTCACTCCCTGGTTATTTGGCATTTTTTCTCTTTACATTACATGTTTGTTTACTGAAGTAACAAATGTGAGGAAATTAAAATGTAGTATTGCATCAAAGGTATAATGAGTTTTATGAAATGAGTAAGTAAATATTACAAGCATGGTTCCATCAAATTTCTTTCACGTAGGCCCTGGCAGGTTGGCTCAGTGGTAGAGTGTCGGCCTGGCATGCAGGAGTCCTGGGTTCGATTCCCGGCCAGGGCACACAGGAGAAGCGCCCATCTGATTCCCCACCCTTCCCCCTCTCCTTCCTCTCTGTCTCTCTCTTCCCCTCCTGCAGCCGAGCCTCCATTGGAGCAAAGTTGGCCCATGCGCTGAGGATGGCTCTGTGGCCTCTGCCTCAGGCACTAGAATGGCTCTGGTTGCAACAGAGCGACACCCCAGATGGGCAGAGCATTGCTCCCTGGTGGGCATGCCAGGTGGATCCCGGTCGGGCGCATGCGGGAGTCTGACTGCCTCCCCATTTCCAACTTCAGAAAAATACAAAAAAAAAAATTTTTTTTCACCTATTGACAGAATGAGCATTACTGTGGGCGCTTAGAATACACTACTGCACAGATGAACGTTAAAAAAGAGTAAGGAGGCCACGGCCTATTGGCTCAGAGGTGGAGCTAGAGTGTTAGCCTGTTGTATGGACATTCAGGTTCGATTTCTGGTCAAGGCACACAGGAGAAGCAACCATCTGCTTCTCTACCCCTCCTTCTTTTCTCTCTCTCCCTCTCTCTCTCTCCCACAGCCATGGCTCCAATGGTTTGAGCAAAGTTGGCACCAGGCACTGAGGATGGCTCATGACTTTGGCTTCAGGCACTAAAATAGCTCATTGTGGAGCAATGGAGCAGTGGCCCAGATGAGCAGAGCATCACCTGGTAGGGGCTTGCCTCATGGATCCCTTGGGCGGGGGGTGGGGTGGGGTGGGGTGCATGCAGGAGTCTATCTTTGCCTCCCTGCCTCGCACTTTAAAAAAAAAGAGTAAGGAATGTACATTTGTGATTTCCACATTGGGCAGCTGCCCAGGCACCCACCTTAGAGAGAACCCTGATTACAAGTGCCATTTTAACAACCAGTTCACCAAACTCAACAAAAAATTAGGCATTGGTGCAAACTGGCTGAATCCCATCACTGACTAGAGGGTAGAATCAGGCCAATTATATGGTTTAGGTAACCTGAAAGTCTGTATAATAGAGCATGGTGGCTATTTTACTGTTTGTTAGTTTGTTTTTATCTAGATTTCCCATGATCAGTTAAGAACTACTAAAGATTCATGTGGTTTAGATTATTTAATTTACCAGATTGGTTTTGTTCTCTATCATGGTAACTGGTCCTCCTGTGCTTTTAACAGTTGAGCTATTATCTAAGCTATTAATTAAACTGCTTCTTGGACTTTGCCATCCCAAGGGTACTCCCTTTCCATCAAAATCACCGAGCCCATTTAAATATCAGTGTTTCCACCAGAATTCCCATAATAGAAAGAAGAGCCAACACAGCTCTTTGCAAAGATGTCAATGCCGTCATCATCTGTGTACTTCCCGAGGCTTTGGAGGAGGAAATGTTGCAAGGTCTGCTCAGCAGGGAACAGTGGATTTGTGATAAATCCACATCAGTAATTCTTCCACAATACGTCAAGATAGAAGAATAAAACTTTATGTGGTCCTATAATGCTAAACTATTAGTCATGTATCAATTTTATTTTCAAAAATAAAAGAGCACATTATTAATTTATACAAATTCAAATAATTATCACAGGTCAGGGAGATCATATTTAGAGGGTTACTTTTCACAAAGGCAAAATAAATTTAATCTACTCTGATAGAGAAGTGAAGAAATGTAATTCTTAATGACATGCATTTTAACAAATGTAGTTTTTCAGAACATATATAAATTAGTTGTAAATTAATAAGTAAGTGAGCAGTCCTTGGAAAGCAACCATTAAACCAACTTTCAACTATCACAGAAAAATAATTTTTCTCTTTTTAGTAAAAAGATATAAAAATTCAATTTAATGATAAAATAAATAAGTGTGAATTTAACTTAACTTTTATAGTAAATAATTGGTAAACAATCTCTGAATTTCTCCCTTACCAAAAGTAATGGCTTCTCCATTCCCAGAAGCACTCTTGTCAATCACTTCACTAAATAGTTTTCATTAAGTGTTCTTGAAATGTGTGGTCAAATTAAATTCAATTAGAATTTAAACCATGGATAAATAATGTGAACTGTGTTTTTTTTAATATTTTGTCTTACAAAACTCAATTTCTGACAATTTCCTTTAGTATGGGCATCATGGAGTCCAGTGTTCTGATGAGATCGGGCATGTTCAGGGCGGTATGACCGTAGATAAGTCCAGTGTTCTATCAGCAGCAGAGCAAATGGCTCCTTGAGCTAGCTATTGAATCAGCACTTTGGTATGTGTGTGTACATTGCTAAATTTTACCTGATATAAAATGTTTCTCTCTTCTAGGATGTGGAACTTCAGAATTCCTTCCCATATATATTACTTATATTTTTGTTCATGTAAATTACCAGAGTTGTACAATTCTTTTGTTTTGTTAGCCCCTCGCTTCTCCCCAGATTAGATTTTAGAGTTGGCCCTTTGGGTCCTGTTGGGATCTCACTCTACCTATCTGTCTGGTTGTTTGGAGGGAAATAGGCAAAAGAGGAATTGTACTCATTTTGCAAGGTAACTCCCATAGATGAGGGAGGTACAATATCTTCAAGCAAGGGAGGATATTCCTCATCAAACAAGAGGAGAAATGTGCTTATGTTATCAGTAAAGGCTCAGTGAGATATGAGAGTCCTCCAATTATTCTAACTGATCCCTAACTAAATTGTTGAAGACTATGCTTACCTATTGAATAGCCTAAAATTTACAGAAGTGACCTAATAAGACTTTGAATTCATATAACAATGTATTTCAGCAATATACTGCTTCAAATATTCAGTTTGACTTAGTTAAGGCACCTTAGCACTGTAATTTACAAAATATGAAATTCCTGTTGAAAGAGACAGGAAATCTCTCGTTTACAGTGCAGCTTTGTGACAAGAATGTACAGATTTGTGCTCAATTTTTCATTCTTTAAGCTGTACAGCATTAGTAGAACTAGCTACTTTGTTCTGCATCCCTCAAATTGTACTTGCTTTTATAGTGTTACGTGACACTAACAGCAACCTGGTCCATCCAAACCGTGACCTCAATAAGCACTTTAGTCAAGGTGAGAGCTGATGTTAATTTAATTAACTTCTTGGCCACTACTAGGAGCAGGCTTTCAGAGTATCATCACTCGATGTTAATGGGATTTTCATGAGCTTTACCAAACCCAGTACAGATAACCAATCCCCAGATTTACTATTTCTTGAAGGACTGTCACCAGAAACTCATTCCTTTGTGCCAAAATCTATCCATCTAGTGTTCTAGATTGTAAGAAAGAGAATAGACTCTGATTAACTTAAACAGAAAAGGAGTTTGTTATAAGAGATCACTGGGCTGCATAGAAAACACAGGCTTTGAAGTCAGGCAGTGCAGTGTCCATGGAAGGCAAGATGGTGGAACATGGAACACAGCCAAGATAATATACGGAATAATCATAATAACACCTCTAGCAGAGCTACCACTTAACACATACCGCCACAGTGGCTTGAACTTGATGCTTCCTTTACCAACTAACTCTTCATCTTTCCTTAAAAATTTGAATTACTCCTTTAAGCATCAAAGTCCTGGGTGGGAGCATCTAACTAGACAGGCCTATGTCCATATTGCCTTCTAAGGCTTGAACTCATTGTCTTTTAAGTGTAAAAGTATATGGACATTGTCTTGCCATGAATAATCAATTTTGTATTTATACTAGCAATATGCAGTAACAAAATATAGTAGGAAATTTTAATTTGTATAAAATGAAATACTAAAATACGTTTGAATAAATATAACAAAATATATATATATTTTATGAGGAAAACTACAAAATTTTACTGAATGATGTAAAATAAAATCTGAATAAACAGTGATCTATATCATGGTTTTAAAGGAGAAAATCCCTGGTATAAAATTACTTTAACTCTTATTAAATTTTATCTTTCAATCCAAATAAATCATGATAAATTTTTCATTTCTTTCCACTAACCTTAATTAGCTGATTTTATAATCATACAAGGAAATATAAAAGGTCTACTGGAAAGTTCTGTCCATTTTTGGAATAAAACAAAATACAAATTTTTCATACCGTCAATAAACTTTATTAAATAATACAATTGCCATTATTATTAATGATTTCTTGCCAGCGTGAGGGCAATTTGTATATCCCATTTTTGATAAATGTTTTATCTTTTGATTCGAAAAATTGAACCGGTGCTTGTTTGATATCTTCTTCATTTTTGAATTTTTTGCCCTTCAAAAAATTTTGTAAGGACAAAAACAAGGGATAGTCGGAGGGTGCTAAGTCCGGGGAATATGGTGGATGTGACAGACATGCTTCTGTAGCATTTCTTCCTTGTTGAAATTCGTAAAAATTACAGTGGCATAAATGAACTTTATCAGTAGCCATGGATACACTATCACTTCACACATAAGACTAACATGAATCAACTTTGTTTTACTTAATTTGCTACGTCAGTATGTATACATTAAGTGATAAAAATAGAGAGGCACACATGCGCCAAATAAACATGTGCTTATGTGTCGAAATTTGTGATAAAAACAGACAGAATTTTCCGGTAGACCTTATATAAGACTGGCCAGGACAATTTTGAAAAATAAAATAATGGCATGGGACTCACACTACCATATATTAATAATAATTATAAAGATACAGAAATTAAAATCTCTAACAAATGAATGCAATAGAATACAGGTCCTGAAATCTTATGAACAAATGGAAATTTAAATCTTATAGGAGTATTGCTTCAAATCAGTGGGAAAGAATAAATAAATTTTAGTAGGGTAATCTGCTCACAAGTTAGGAAAAATTATTAGTGATTTATATTAACAAAAGAATTCTACTTAAACATTTAAAAAATTCCAGAGTCAGGGGAGTTTCATGGATCATGAAATGGTGTCTTTTTTTTCTTTTTTTGCAATCATTTAAAAATGCAAAATACATTCTTAGCTCATGGGTCATGCAAAAGTGTGCAAGAAGTTGGATTTGGCCTAGGGCCGTGATTTGCTCTCCCTTACTTTAAATTACAGAAAATGATTACTAATATTTAAACTATGATTTACTCTTACTTATTACATTGTCATAATAATTTTTCAATTAGTCTAAAATGAGTGGTCCTTGTGTGGGCCAAAGGACAGGTGGATAGTGAAGATGAAACCAAACGCTGCTTGGTTTGTGTGACATTGGTTAAGTTTATTTGTAACATTGGGATAATTACAGTATTTCCCCCACAGACCTTTTGACAGATAAATAAGACGGAGCATAGAAATCATTTAAGACAGGTGCCTGATGCATAATAAGAACTCAATCAATGATAGATTGTTGATCAATTGCAAGTCTTTGGTCCCATGGGCTAGGACACCCTTAATGTGTAAACAGAGGCTGTAGCTACAGCCAGCAGATTTCTAATATCCTTATCCCTTTCACAAAACCATCCTAACAGTGAGAAGGATGCAATTAAACCTTCAGTATATCTAGCTCCCCTGACTCTGGTTGTGTACACATCGGGAAACATCTAACAATGGTTTAGCAGCTCGTGCAGTCTATTTGCAAATAATCAAAGGCCCTGTAGTATTAATATGTTATTGTAAATATTCATTTTTTGCCACTAATTGTGAACTTTCTTCACTAGAGTACTGCCCAAAAGTTGAATCCATCTATAGTATGGTATCCTAAAAGTAAAGTTTCTGAAGCTGAAGACTGAGAGATCCTGAAACTTGGTAAATTCCCCAAGGTAATAAGAGACTGTGATGATATGGCCTCCTGTGAGGTCCATATCATCATTCTGATATCATTGCCCCTTCGCCAGGTGCTGAATAAGCTGTTTGGCTATGATTTCCCTCTGGGCCTGGGGCTCACTGCACTCTCGGTCCTCCACCTGGGAACTAGAGGTTTAGTGAGCATTAGTGAGCATTTCTAGGCATTAGCTAGGCAAGCGTTGGGTGATCAGGTGAGGAGCCTTTTAGTAATCACATTGCATTACAAAGCACAAACACCAAAACTATAACTAGAGAGAATGGTTGTTTAAAGTGGCGATAGAAGAAAATAAGTAGAACAGAGCGAGGGGCATTTCCTTCACACCAACATTATTAATTCTGCTTTTGTCAGGGGAAAAATATCCTGCTATTCAAGATTTTAAAAAAATACATTGTGCGTCCATGGGCTTTATATACAGACACAGGACAACTTCTGGTGTGTTGTTGGTTTGTTGCCCATATGAACCTCAGCTGTCTTTGGGGGATCCTCCATGGTGGGAAATTGCCTCACACTAATGACCAGTCCGGAGTGGAAGGTGGAAAGCTCTGCCCAACTCAGAAACGCTCACTAATGCTTTCATCTTGCTCCTCCCCCCTGATTGCACCTGGTAGCCTTCTTACCTAATGGACCTCTGAGCGGACAGTGAGGACTGGGGTGAGGTTTCATTATGAACGTGTTTCTGATTTTTTTTTTCTTTTAACATATTTTCCCCCTTTTATAAGTGAGACAAATGTGTCTAGCCGGCAAGTAGAGCTAAGCACTCTCAGAGTAACTGACTCATTTAGCAGTGCTTGGCTTCCCGCGCTTGTCAGCGGCAGGTGACATTTAGCACAGGCTTTATCTCAGTTGTGGTAATTACTGGGCTGACATGAGCTCTCATACACAGCGCGGATTGTTTTCAGCAGATGTAACCAGGCAACTCGGCTTTCTCTAGAGCAGTTTATCAGGCTTTCAAATTGTGGCATTCCACACAGACGCATATGCACACACAAATAGTTTAATGTCATTTTATGGAAATACTCACTCTCTGTTGCTCTGACTATATTGATTTATGCCATGAGGTGGTGGAATGGGATATCTTCATTGTATGCAACTTCTGCATTACACACTGCTAGTGAATCCTATTAACGGAAAGGTTATTGTTATTGTAATGTTTCTCAGCAGTGCACCAAATGCTACTTTAATGATGTAATTAATATGCCTGGATTTACCATTTGATGTTCCTAGGCACCAATTGTGTTACTGATGGGATAGCAATGATTTTTTTTTAATTTGTGAGAACAGCACTTCTTTCTTTGAGAAGTTGGAATGGAAAGAAAAGGTATTAATAAAAGAAGTCACAATCTCTAACACTTGATTATTTGTGTCAGACATATCTTAGTGATGTGGCAATTTTCAAAATAATTCTTAAATTCAGACAATTTGATGCTATTTTTATTTAATCAATTATTTATTCTGAATACCTAGATATGAAAACATAGCCTGGTCCTTTAATATTTTCAGTTTTAATTGATATTCTCATATTTCCAGACTCTAAAATTACACTGGTCAATTTGCAATTATATTACAAATGATATATAATTTTCCAGAACTATAAGTCAAAACATGTCAGTAACATTTTCTTTGCTATAAACTGTAACTGTATTGTAAAGCCAGAAGCCACGGCCACTATCAAAGCAGCCCGGCCCATGCAGGTTCGCATTGGATTCGGACAGTCGGTAAAGAAACAGCGGAGCCAAAAACTGATGGGCCATAGTCTTTAATTCTAGCTTGCACCCGGCGGGCAAGTAAAAATACACACTGGGCTCCAAAACCCAGTCACATTCAGTGCTCACAAAGCTACTGACTTATCCGAGTTTCCTAGAATCAAAGGTTTCTAGATCACCAGACTTATTCACCTCTGTTCCCCATCTCCTTCCTTATCCCAGATACAAACTCTACACAAACTGGCATCTCACTCAGTACTCCGCCATCTTGGCTGCTTCTCCTGGCCTACTCCACGTGGCCTCCTTCTGCTGCTGGCTCTACTCTCTCTGCTCTCTCATGCTAACCTCAGGAACCAAGAGTGCAAGCTCTCGCTCCGTCCCCATTTTATAGTGTAGAAATCCAAACTCTTAATCCAATATACAAAATAGGGAAGTCTCTAATACAAAGTCACTTCTCTGAGGCATGATTGGATTGTACCACCCTACATCAAAAAGGGTAAGAAAGGCTTAATCCCAAAACCAAGCCCCAGGCTACAAGGATTCTGCCTGCCTTTAGCCCACCCCAACACACATTAATATCACCTGGGCGATGGCCTCCTCGTGGGCAGCGTAATCTTTAACAAAGTGAGCATAATACATTTTATCTGCCCAACATGTATAAATAAATGTTCAAGTTTGCATTTATCCAAATTGTGTGACTAGACATCCTGGTATTTAATGGATAGGAACAAGAAGTAGAATTACTAATAATCAACTACTACATTGTAGGCTTCATTCAGCCCAAGGGTTCTGAGTGAAGCAATGGACCAATGGCAGTAAGTTTGAAAGAGGCTTAGGTCAGGTCATGAATGAACAGAAATGGTGAATGAGAACCTAGCAAATCAGAGGAGAGTTGCTCATGCTCCAGGAGAGAGAGAGAGAGAGAGAATACAAACTTTAAATTTGGCCACACAACTTAGAATAATTGTTCCTTTTTTAAAAAAGAAAAGAAAAAAGAAGGGAAAAAAATCTCAGGGGTATTTCTGAGACCTTTAAATGTTATAATAAATGTTGGATGAATTGAGGTTAAGCCAGATTTGTAATTATGCAAAATAAAGCTTTCTGTTAAGTAGAATTTCTATAAGAAATTTTAACCTTTGGCATTGAAATAGGAATGCAAGGGATGAGATGTCATCATGAATAAATGTTAAACCTGAGCCAGATATGGACTTATAAAAAAAAAAAATTGAAAAGAACTTTCCAGCCTGCTCTCAAATTCCATCAAGGGATTAAATATACTGCATGAAAGTATCTGCCACTTAATATGCTGAGTGCAGATGTGAAATAAAAATACTAAGTGACAGTTAACTTCATATAGTAGTCTTACTTCATTATGAAGGAATTTGTCTTTTGATTGAATTCACCTACATTATGTAAATGGCAGCTATCTTTTAAAATTTAAATATTTGTGGCCCTGGCCAGTTGGCTCAGTGGTAGAGCACCGGCCCAGAGTATGGATGTCCCGGGTTCAATTCCTAGTTAGGGCACACAGGAGAAGCTCACATCTGCTTCTCTACCCCTCCCCCTCCTCTCTCTCTCTCTCTCTCTTTGCCTCCTGTGGCCATGGCTTGATTGGAGCAAGTTGGTCCCTGGCGCTAAGGATGGCTCCATGGCCTCTGCCTCAGGTGCTAAGAAGAGCTCGGTTGCTGAGCAATAAAGCAATGCCTCAGATGGGCAGAGCATCGCTCTCTAGTGAGCTTGCTGGGTGGATCCTGGTTGGGGCGCATGCAGGAGTCTATCTCTGCTTCCCCTCTTCTCACTGAATTTTTAAAAAAGTATTTGTTTACTCATATACCATTTTCAAACAACTAAATATTGATTGGAATTAAAACTCCATTTATTCCATGTAGATTCTGCTTCTATCTAGTATAAAATGCCTCCAGTGCCAGTTATTTTAAATTCTCTTGTCAACTCACAATTGACCTCATGATTCTAAGCGATGCCCTGGTCGCGGGTTGCCATCACAATGAATAGATTTACAATGCACAGAGAAGGTTAGCCTTTGAATTGTTTCTTTTAATGTCTTCTCAGCCCAGAAAAATGAAGGAAACCAAATGGGCCAGACAGTGAAGGGAGAAAGATTTTGAATAGTAAGAACATCTAAGTTCAAGTGCTGGCTGGCACTCCCCTACCTTCCCGCTCTTGGGTTCCTTCATTATAGAAAGTCATTGGTATTTGCCACTCCCCTCCCCTGCAGAGTGGTTAGCAAGTAATGCGGATGTGTCTAAAATCTTCACAGGGAGGGCGTGATATAGAGCTATCACTGAAGTTACATCTCAGAAAAATCTCCTCACAACCATTCGCCTTATAAAACATCCACACTGTTTGGAAAATGAATTTCAAGCTTAACAGAAATCACCATAATAACAGGGCTGAAAACTGAATCCTTCCACTTCCTTATAGACCACAAGGGAGATGCAATCAAGCTTGTAAGTATCCTCCCAGTGAGATGAAAGACAACAGATCTTAACCAGCCCCCCACCCTCACCCCACACAACATAACCCACACCAGGCCACCAACACGTGTGATCAATGAGCAGCTGTGGGCTGGTTTTGGAGAAAGACTGTGTCTTAGAGCCTGTCACTTAGAGGTCATAATATTTTAGTGGCTCTTCTCTTTGAACAGAATAAAATCTGCAGTTAGTTAAAGAGAATGAAAGTTCTGTTTAAAGCAATGGAGTGGAAGGAAGGGTATAAGGGAGTTGATGAGAACCAAATGTCTCCCATATGGTTCTGCATAGAGCTGCTGGAGGGCCATATAAAAAAAATAATAATCCAACTCGTATAATTCTGTTCAAAGCCAAGGAAGTGCACATAATGAAAATGCAACTCAAATATAACACATCTGAGTTTACTGACAACATTGTGCAATGCAGCATTAATGTTAATAGTCAATTCTTAAGCTCACAATTTATTGTGTTTTTTCTTTACATTTTAGGACCTGACATAGTGAAGAATGGAAGAGATAGCTCTTCCTATCTTAGAGAGTAAAAGGATTATGAAAATTTACCATCCCTCTAAGTGGTAATATCAATTTCTTTTTATGTGTATGCTTCGTGACGACGATGCTCAACACGTTGTCAGAGAGGCAACGAGCTTTGTAATTCATTAACAGAACATCCTGTGAAGCTCAAACTCCATATTCTGCCCTTTGTTTTTACCTAAATAGTTGGAATGGCAAGATTTTTAAAGAAATGTTCTTACAGATAATTTTAAGAAAAACAAAGGCCAGAAAGAACAGGGGGGCTTAAAGGAGATCAGATGTGGAAGTAGGACAGTTCTTAAATGCATAGAAATCCCAATTTCATTTGTCTTTCTCTGGAAAACACATGCAGAACAAAATGCATCAGGTTGTAGCATGAACTGAGTAAATATTTCAAGGTCTTTATGAGAAAATCGGGACTGCACAGAGGCGCACACAGACATCGACTTATTCAACAGTAAGGTTTGTGCCAGTCCATCGGTTCTACAGATTTGTGACAAAATATGACCCTTTCTCCAACAGGACTGAGACCTTTGCAGAGGGTTCAGCCTGTGGGCAAGAGGCCACAATTCAGTGTTAAATACAGTATTGAGTAAACTGGATTATAAACATCCAAAGGTATCTGGCTAATCAGTCCCTCATATTGAATCGCTAGCGATTTTATATGTCTCTATGAGAGCACTTTTCCCACTTCGTTATAACAGGTTGTCTATTTTCCTTACTAGACTGTGAGCCTCTTGACACTACATGTTGTTTTGTTTATCTTTTCTGCCTCAAAATGCAGCCAATGTTCATGACACAGTGGTACTTAATGAGTTTAATCCTGTTCCAAACATGGCTCTGGGTAGGAGAGAGTCAGAATTGATGGAACCTGACCCTGCCTTCCGAGAGCTCACAACGCGGAGGAGGCATGTCTGGGCTAACGGGCAATTGCAAAAACAGTGCACTAGTCCACTTCTGATGTCCGCATACAGTAACATGGGTGCGCAGGTAATACGAGACATCCGGGCATCTTTCATTCCTTAAGTCTCAACGGAGTACATTTAAGTGAATGCATTGACTGAGGTGGGTCAACAAAGGACCTTTCATTTGGCTCTGTGTTTTGATGATGCTAGTTCAAAGGGAAAGAGCAGGAATATAAGAACTCCTGAAACATGTGAACAGCTTTACTCAGAGGCAATTAAATTAATAAACAACAAATAAAAGTGTGAGGGCCTGGGGATGAGAAATCTTAGGGAGCAGCACTGCCTACAGATTAGTCTGAGGACACAGTTTCTGAAGGACCGAAACGAGGCGGCCAGAAAGATGTACCAACGACGTGGTGACATTATAGGTGGGGAAACTGGACAACGGCCTCCCACTGTGGCCTCCAGGCGTGATCACTAGGAAAATGTTAAGATAAAAAAAAATCTGCAAATAGTTCCAATCAGGCACAGGCTAGGTTGTAAAGCCTTGAGGAGCAAGGAATTTCAGCCAGTGGCTTTTGGGTTTCCACAGATGGAACCCCATTCTCATCTCTGCAAAGTGCACCCTACCTGAGCCCAGACCCACAGGCGGAGTTCAGCTGATATATAAGCTGTAGCTGGTGATTTTCCCAGGGGTATTTACTTACATGTGTTGCTATATATGGAGACTTGTAAAAATTCGCTTATATTAATTTTGTTCTATTTTTGAAGCACAAGGCTGACGTGAAGACCACAGAGAGGACAGGCAGAGGAGAGTGCGACATGCCTTTGCCTGTGTTGAAGGGGTGGAGAGAGAAGGCGGGGAAGAGCTGCAGGAGTTTTTCCCAAGAGACTGTTTTTGAGACCCGAGTGGTGACCGGCTAACCAATGGGCCTGTGAGTTCCTGGGAGGCATTTGTGGGATCCCTGGAAACGGGTGAGAGTATTTTCAGGGGACAGGAATATTGCATTGACAATAAGTGACAAGAACAAGAGTTATTTATGTCTGATATTTACAAGACTGGTGAGAACTGGTGACATTTAGGTTCCTTGTGCCACCATCAGTAACATTGAGCTGTACTTTATCTGTTGTCATGCTTCTTTTTTCTTTAATGTTTCCATTAATTTGGGGGTAGAGAGAGAGAGAGAGAGAGAGAGAGAGAAAGAAGTATCTGTTTGTTCCACTCAGTTGTGTCCTCATTGTTTGCTTCTTGCATGTGCCTGACTGGGATTGAACCAGCCACCTTAGTGTCCCAGAATAACACTTTACCCATGGAGCCACCCAGCCAGGGCCTATTGCCATGGTTCTTCATCCCCTAGAACAGGGGTCCCCAAACTACGGCCCGCGGGCCGCATGTGGCCCCCTGAGGCCATTTATCCGGCCCCCGCCACACTTCTGGAAGGGGCACCTTTTTCATTGGTGGTCAGTGAGAGGAGCATAGTTCCCATTGAAATACTGGTCAGTTTATTGATTTAAATTTACTTGTTCTTTATTTTAAATATTGTATTTGTTCCTGTTTTGTTTTTTTACTTTAAAATAAGATATGTGCAGTGTTCATAGGGATTTGGTCATAGTTTTTTTTTTTTATAGTCCGGCCCTTCAACGGTCTGAGGACAGTGAACTGGCCCCCTGTATAAAAAGTTTGGGGACCCCTGCCCTAGAATCTTATTCTCTTGCATTCTCTCAGGCTCATTTCTTCAGAGCTCTTGGGATTTTCATTTATTTTTGGCAGGTGAGAATATTTGACTCTGGAAGATCTACAAAGTTTATGTGCATGTTACCTAGGTCAGACCTCAACTCATTTATTTTCCTCTATAGTTTCAATCCCTACGCCCAGGTTGGGTAGTTCAGTTGATTGAAGCATCATCCCAATATGCCAAAATTGCAGGTTAGATTCCCGGTCAGGGCACATACAAGAATCAACCAATGAATGCATGAATAGGTAGAACAACGAATCAGTATTTTTCTCTCCCTCTCTTTCTCCTTCTCTCCCCTCCCCCTAAAGAAAAACTCAATAAAAAAAGTTAAAAGATATATATAAAATATTTCCATTTATGTTTTTGACATGATAAAATAAAAAACATGCTTAACAAATCAAATAATACCATAGTTGATGTAAACAGGCAATGCTAATCATCTCCCTCCTGCACAGGCTCCAAACCTCTAATCCCACCCCCACTGAGATAACCAACATTAACATCTGCTGTATATTAGTCACCATTTCCCCCTGCTCATGTATACAAACATATACACATATGTAGGTAATTTATTCATTTATTTGTCTTACCAAAATAGAACAGTGTGTGTGTGTGTGTGTGTGTGTGACTTGCATCCTTCACTTAACAATGTAATTTGGATAGCCTTACAAATCAGCAGCTAGAGGTATAAATCTATTTTTAATCTATTCATGCACCCTATTGTACATTTCACACCATTCATTCTGAATTTAGAACTATTTTTATTGAATGTATATTCAGAAAAAAGCTCACATTATAAATGTATATAGCTTAATGATTTTTCCCATAGTGAACACATTTAACTTCAACCCAGATGCAGAAAGAGAACGCAAGCGGCAGCCTCACTCCCACACAGTCGCCACCCTCCTCTCCCCAGTGTTTGCTGTTTTCACTTCCAACATTATGATTTTTGCCTTTTTATAATTTAGATAAAGGAAACCATCAGTTTTTATGCTACTGCGTCTGGCTCCTTCCATTTAACAATACCATTTTGAGTTTCACCCATGTTTTTGCATGTAAGCTGTTCATTTTCTTTGCTATATAGGAAGAAATCTGGTAAACAAATATACCATGACTCGGGGTGTGTCCCAGTTTGGGAGGCAACACTAATAACGTTGCTGTGTACCTCAAAAGACAGAAGCCTTCCCAAAGCTAGTCTCCTCTGTATCAAAAACTAAATAACATTTCTCAAAGCTCTTGTTTCTACCACTGGTTTCAAAACTCTGTTTTAAAATTCAAAGTTGCCTGACCAGGCGGTGGCGCAGTGGATAGAGCGTCGGACTGGGATGCGGAAGACCCAGGTTCGAGACCCCGAGGTCGCCAGCTTGAGCGAGGGCTCATCTAGTTGAGTCCAACATCCTTGGCTCAAGCAAGGGGTTACTTGGTCTGCTGAAGGCCCGCGGTCAAGGCACATAAACAAACAAACAAACAAACAAAAGCAATAAATAAAATTCAAAGTTGAAGTTTGAGTGATACACATTTCTCAGCATTTCTGAAATACCAAGGACAGTGTGCGTGGAATGTTCTAGCTGCCTAGAGCCCCGTGTTTCATGGAAGTGCAAGTGTAGGTGACCGAAAAGCACTGCAAGACACTCCGAACCCTTCCATCCCATTCTACCCCCAGGCTCGTGACAGCAGCGACACCCCGTTCTGCACATCGGGATCCGCCCCAGGGGCCAGGAAGCCAACGCAGGGCGTATAAAGATGTGTTGAAGAATTTCAGTTTGTCCAACAAAAGATGAAAAAACGGAGTTGGAGCAAGGGAGAGAGGCAAAGCTAAGAAGATAAGTTGGAGCAGGAAGTTTAGAAAGGGGAAGAGAGATGATTCAACCAGGGATAAAATATATGATAGCTACCATTTTTTAAATATAAGAATGGATATAAGTGAAGGTGGTCAAAATATACAAACTTCCATTCATGAGATAAATTAGTGCTGGGGTGTAATGTACAGCATGGTGACTATAGTTAACAATATTGTGTTGTAAATTTGAATGTTACTAAGCGAGTATATATATTGATACATTCTTTATTTAAATATATTTGTAACCTCAAAGTCTATCATGAGACATGTGAGCAGTATTTTGTAACATGTGCAGAGCACTGAAAATTTTGAGTCTCACCAAGTGCACATTGCCAGCTGAGGTTGAACAAGGGAACTCTCAGCCTTCTTGATTCAGCTCTCATATTATAAACAGGTGTCCTTTCGGCCATCTATTTACTGTCATGTTTCTCATTTTCATGCATTTTTGCTGGTGAATCCACTGTTTGAAACAGCTCCCAAGCGCAGTGCTGTGGTGCCGTCTAGGGTTCTTAAGCACGTCAAGGCTGTCAGGTGCCTTACGGAGAAAAATACATGTTAGAAAAGCTTTATTAATGCATGATTGATAGTGCTATTGGCCATGAGTTTAATGCTAATGAATCAAAAATATATATTTAATTATGTACCCTTAAAAAGAAACACACATAAGATTTGTATTGACAGTTGGCAAAAATGTTATGACCAAAGGCTTGTAGGAACCTAATCCTGTATTTCAACTAGAAGCAATAATTCAGTATTTGCAAATTCAGTGTTCAGAGTGACTGTATAGAACATAACTACTACAAATAACAAGAATAGACTGTGTTTAATAAAATCTGCTGCAGACAAAGGTCCTATGAGAGGAACTTTATACATCTGTGAATAGAAACGGGGGTATAAATTAGGAAAACAGAGGGAGTTGCATTGCATTCTTTGGGGGTGTAATACTTGAATATCATCAGTTATATGTGAACAAAAAATCAGCTAGGCAAGAACTTGATCCTAACAAGCAGCTAAAGCATGTTTTTATGTGCTCCAATCACCTCTTCACAATGATAACTTTATCTGGAAGATGAACCATGTACCATCTATCAACCTTGAGAGAATGGTGTCATCACACAAGTGACAATATCTACAAAGTGTTAAGAACGTTCTTTAAAATAATTGTATTATGATAGACTTATTGATTATTGCCAAATAGAACACAATATTAAAATTCATATATAACATGTTATATAAATCTCAAAACCACTCTTGAGATTTACCGTATATCCCTAAAATGAACATATAATTAAGAAAAAAAAAACTTAGTCTTCTTTACTTGTCTTTAAGTGAGAGGAGGGGAGATAGTGAGACAAACTCCTGCATGCCCCTTGATTGGGATGCACCCAGCAACCTCCCTCTGGGTGGATGCTTGAATCAACTGAGCTATTTTTTAAAAAATATTTTTTATTTATTCATTTTAGAGAGGAGAGAGAGAGACAGACAGAGACAGACAGACAGAAAGGAGGAGCAGGAAGCATCAACTCCCATATGTGCCTTGACCAGGCAAGCCCAGGGTTTTGAACCGGCGACCTCAGTGTTTCCAGGTCGACACTTTATCCACTGCGCCACCACAGGTCAGGCAACTGAGCTATTTTTAGCACCTGAGGCTGTCATGCTTAGACCTACTGAGCTATCCTCAGCACCCAGGGCAATATATGAACCAGTTGAGCCACTGGCTACAGGAGAGGAAGAGGGAGGGAAGAGGGAGGGAATGGGGAGAAGAGAAGCAGATGTTAGCTTCTCATGTGTGCCCCAACCGGAAATCGAACCAGGGATGTCAGCATGCCAGGCAGATGCTCTCTCCACTGAATGAACAAACCAAAACCAGCCTTTTTTACTTTTAAAACACATAACTGGAATGTACAAATAACTAAGCACACAAGAGTAGCATTATTTCTATCAAAAGTTCTGCAGAAGCACAGAATCTAGTGATTATGCCTTTAGTTTACTGTCTCCTCAAAGTATAAAATGAAGATCAAAAATGAAATTAAAAGAATATAATGTATAAATGAAACATTAGCCTATGGTCAGTTCTGCCTCTGAAAAATTCATTATATTGGCATGTTTTGTGTTTTGTGGTTTTTTTTTCTTATTTTTGCATTAAAATCAGATTCTAAAAGAAACCAACAAAATAATATGCTATGATACTATTAAAGGAATGGCATTGCCCATTGAATATCACTTAGCCTGAATCAGTGGTAGTACTATTAATTTCTCCCTTTTTAATGCACACTTTAGCTAGCTCATGACCCATACCATGAACATCAGTTACACCCCAGGGGCCAGGCATTAACAGCATGTGCTACGAGTGGTTTATTTTACAATTGCTGTGAAATAAAAGCTGAAGGAAATGAGCCACTGGTGAATTACTTGCCAGCAAAAACAACAATATTTGTATCACTGCTGAAAAAAATTCCCTCCCAAAAGGGGGGCAGGGTGCAGGCCGAGGTTTTCTCATATTGTTCACACAGCAACGGAAAGGTGGAGGAGGTTGGGGCAGTAAACAGAAAGGCTGTGAAGTTCTTTCTTGCCGTCAAACAGAATGTATCTGAGTAGCGGAGATCCTGTACCATAGCTAATTAAAGCACAGTGGGGACACAGACACCATCGCACACATCAAGTCATAAAATAATAAAATAAAAATTATTCCCAAATAAACTCCAGTGCATCAGATCTTTTTTTCTCATAAAAGAAAACATGACTTTCATCTTTTGATGTAGGTGATTTTTACAGAGCAATATGAAGGAAGAAAATTAAAATCTCACAGCAGGTTTCTCACAGAACCAACTTATTCCTGTTTTTGTTCTTTTTTTTAAATTTAAGAACATTGCTTCTTGCCATGTGGCTTTTCCACCAGACTCAGTCGATATTAGAAATATTTATGTTCTCATAGAAGATATGTAAATAGACTCAGATATTTTACTATATTTATAAAATATAGCATTCTAAGTCGGTGTCATCCATACACAAAGACATGGTCCGTGTTAAAAAGATTCCCTTGATTTATTTAAATCAAATATAATGTCAATTATTCCCAGCTTCTTGTTCTAAACTGGATTTAATCTGTTCACCTCTCACCTTCCTTTTTAAGAGAGTATGAATGAGCAACAGACATAAAAGAAAATGGGGTTTTGCAGGAATAGAATGACACGACAGTGTACAATAAAAGCAAATAGACCCGTTAATTATCCTGCTCACAGGTTTACACACACACACACACATTTTTATCTATGATTAACTGGAGTGTAGGGCTGTTGTTCCTTTTGCTGAAAGGTTTGACCTTTTACTTAAGTCCAATCTAACACAAGGAAATCATTATTCATTTCTCTCCCACTCAAAGTCTAGATGCAGATTTGAAAATGTTATTTATTGTCTGGCTGTTAGTCTTTAACGTGCAGCAGTTATTACTAAAAGAGACAGCTGGCTGCATCGACCTATCCTTTACTGCCCCCAAGGCCACGCATACCTAATTCAAGGATATCAGATAATGGTATGTGGCATGATTTACATGTAGAGAATTCAGAATTCGTTGTGAGCCTATTTATAACTACAGCACCTTCGATAGAGCAGATGATTTAATAGAGGTTGTAAGGGTTTCCTGACAAGAGGCATTAATATTAGAACCTTTTCCCAAGTGCTGCAAACCGTGGTGCAGGGATGGAGCTCTCCCCGAGTTATTTTTCATTGACGACCCTTTTCCATTCATTAGCGCTTACATTCCTGAGGTTGGGAAGCCACTGTTTTAACTCTAATTTGTATGTAATGAGCATATTCAATACAAGGAGACTATCCTTCATTAAGAAAGCTGAAGAAAAGGCTGAGAACTCCGATGATGCAAAAGGACATCTAGCCTCGTGGAAATTTAACAAGTCCAGTTTTAACAGATGGTATTTAGAAAACCAGGGGTCTGCTCTCTAGAGATGGTCAAGGTGATTATAAAAGTTCTGTAATGTCTTTTCAAAAGAGTTAGAAACAGGCTGATGTCTTAGCCAATACATTTTCCTTCAATAAAACTAACTCTAATGGATGAGCCTGCCTCTGGGTATTGCTAAGAACCTACAGGCAGGTCTATTTGCTTACACAGACACTGCACTGCCAATTACTTCAGAAGGCAGTTTGGAATGGTTGAAGTAGAAAAAAAAAATCCAAAGCACATAATACCATTTACGTAACATACATGAGACTTAACCACACATTTGAAAATGCTGTTTAATGAAACATGTCAAGGAAGTCTTCCTTATTAATAAGCCCTGGTTTACAATAGATGAAACAAATCATCACATTTGGTGGTGCATTATATTTTTAATTTGAAATGTAAAACCAGTGTTCTATTTCAAACAGCAATTTTCACATGAAATGCGTCTCTATAGACTAGAATTGATTGGCACTTATTTTGAAAAGCGTGCATATATTAATAGCTTTAAGGGGCAAGTTTCATTTTGGGACAAAATATTTCCTCTAGATTACCATCAATTCAAATTCAAGTTTTTGAAACCCTAGATGCCATAATAAATGGCTTATAGGTACCTCCTGGGTTTTGTTGTTCATTATATTAAAAAGAGGATTCTGAAGTCTGAATTTGAATTAATACCTTATTTTTATTTAGTTTCTCACATTAATCATTCTAACATATCTAAAATTAATTTTAATAGTTTATTCATAATTTATTTTTAAAAAGTCTTCCAAAGGGTCACCTAATAAAAATAAAAATAGTCAATGGAAAATGATGTCCCTAGTATTCCATTACCTTAAATCCAAGAACATCTAGCACTACCTCTGTTCACTGTGCTGTCTCTTGTGTAGTTATATATTTCTGAAAGTGTTCATTTGGTTGCCTAGAATTAAGGCAGTTCAGATAAGGCACAAAATTCAGATTATGCAAGTCCTATTCAGTTTATACCAAAGGAAAATAAGACACTCTCATTTCATTTGGCTCGCTCATAACAATTGGTGGCAATATGCCTTTCTGAAAAAGTCAGAGTTGGACTTATTTTATATTGCTTATAAACTATCATTTCAGCTGCATTTTGTTAAAGAGGCTAAAAGGCAAACACAACAAAGACTATCAAAACTAAAGCAGATGGTAGGATCCTGTATTCTTGGACTTGTATCAAACTAAATGAAATCAGAATTAAGTTATTGTGAAAGATATAAATCCCATGCTGCAGTTGAGTGAGTGGTTTCCTTTTTCCTCTTATTAACTTGCCATTAATCAATTTAAGTTCAATATGTAAGACAGTGCTTTCTCTCTTCAGATTTTTTTGTTTTTGATTTTGTTTTGGGGAGGGGGTTTGTTGGGGACAGGAGGTTGACAGTAGACCATCAGTGTTTTCAAGGAAATTAAGAGAGAATTGTCAAAATATGTGCTAAAATTTGTGATAAATATGTCATGAATTGAAAATAGCAACTATTGACAAAAATATAAATAAGACTATAATTGAGATTTCCTTTTATTAAAGTGAAAATTTTTAGTGTGTTTTCCTTGATTTAAATAAGGTAGCCTGCGCAATTAATACTTACTGAGCAACTCTTATGTTCCAGCTATTTCCTAAAAACATCTCAAAAAATATATATGTGAAAGAATTTAGAATTTAGAAATACAAGGGTCCCAGGGTTACAACAGTCTCAACGTACAACCTTTTGAGTTTACGATGCTCACTCCCATAAAAACTTTAAAAAAATTGAGACATGAGTGATTTGGCTTACACCTTCAGTGTTGTACTTACAGACTAACTACATTGTACTTACAGACTAGCCTGAAACAATTCTTTAAGAAGGTAGAGAGGCCTGCAACAGATCCTGTACCCTCCACATCAGCTGTTTCTCGAGATGAAACACCTGAAGTACAGGAGTACAGGTAGAATCATCTCTAGTGTCACCTGCATGATCCTTCCTAAGGTGACCAACCGTCCTCCTTCAGGGAGGACAGTCCTTCTTTTGTAAGTTCCGTCCTTCCTCAAAATGTGTCCTCCTACATGTTCTCCTTTTTGATACTGAAAGACTAATCTATAAATGTCCCTATTCGATCGATGCAGAGTCAATCCATTGCGTGTGATGTGATGTACTTGTATCTGACATGACGATTTGTCAAGTATCAGCACAGTGCAGCCAGATGCGATTATGAGAAGCATGCACTCCGCATGGGAGATCTTGAGAGAGTGCCCGATATACTGAGTGCGCAAATGGCTTTGTGTACTTCTTACTGAAACATAATATGGCACCTATGACATTGTAGACTCACAATAATTTCTTTCTCGGTGAGTATTCAATCATAGACAGGTAAGCACAATTCATGTAAAATTCAATATGAAGGATATTTCTTGTTCAGATATTTCCAATATATTGTTACAAGATGACACAGTGACAAAAAATATTCATTCAATGGAAAAGTACTTAGATAATATTATCTAAATGAGTACTTTTCCCTTACAATTATTAAAAATTAAAAGGCATGTAAGCATAATTATATAAAATATTACAAATGTTTTTATTATGCATTTATCATATTATAGTGTATTATTGTTGCAATGAATTAAATGTTTCTTTTCTTTACAATATTGTTTTCTTCAATTTATTTTTGTCCTCTTTTTCATTGTAAAAATGTTGGTCACCTTATCCCTAGGCCAGCTGTTCTCAACCTGTGGGTCAGGACCCCGGCGGGGGTCGAACAACCAAAACACAGGGGTCGCCTACAGCCATCAGAAAATACATATTTATTATACAATACATTTTTAAATAAGATACGTATTTCCGATGGCTTTAGGCAACCCCTGTGTTTTGGTCGTTCGACCCCCGCTGGGGTCGCGACCCACAGGTTGAGAACCGCTGCCCTAGGCAATCCTGATTCAGCTGACCCAGTATTTCCAGCACCTTTTTTCTGCAGGTTCCTCCTCCCAATTGGTCACTCTCTCCCACCTTGCAATACCCCTTCCGGTGTCCAACCACAGGAATAAAGGTAAGAAATTTTTTTAGCTAATTTTTTGTCATTTTTTCTGTTACTATAGTATAATGTACAGTACAGTATATTTATGTCCTTTTCCTTTTTCTGTGGCTTAGTTGTGTTTTTATATTCTAGATTATGATTTTACAACTGTGTTAGGATAGGTAAGTGACTTAGACTAGGGTGTGTCTTGAATTACACCATAATTCAGGTTACATCATTGGTGTAGGAATGGAACTGTGTTGTAACCCGAGGACCCCTATATAAGCAGTGATGGGATTCAGCAGAACTGATACCTAATTTTTTGTTGAGTTTGGTGAACCCGTTGTTAAAATGGCACTGGCAATCAGGGTTCTCTAAGGTGGGTGCCTGGGCAGCCGCCCAATGTGGAAATCACAAATTTACATTCCTAATCTTTTTTAATGTTCATTTGCACAACAGGGTATTCTAAGTGCCTGTAGTAATATCCATTCATCCATAGGTAAGAAAAAAATTGCAAATAAAAGATGTCAATCAGGAAGCAATATGAAAATATCTTAAATAACAGTTTTATTGTTTTTTGTCATGTATTATTTAATATTTGTTTATTAATATGTTAAAACTAATAACAATCTAGTTTGGTGTACCTCTTTTATTGTTCTTATTTAAGTATTAATGCATGAAAATAATCTACCTTCAAATATATCCTTTTTTATACTTAAAAAAGTCATTAGGACAGAGAACAGGTTGTTAAATTATTTGAATCCCACCACTGAATATAAAATACTGTTATATCTTTTTTCCAGAGGTATTGCAACAGCCCATAAATAGGGAAGTAACAATTACATTTCTTCCAAATTTAACAAAGAAATGCACCCTTTTAAATTAAAAACTTAACTACGGGGTCTAAAACATTTATATTCTAAAAGTTAATTCAGGATCCAAAAAGACCCTATCAGAATCTTTGAAGGTACATGTTTCCAACATAGAATAAGAATGCACATGTTATACTTGCATGAAGATGTGGAAATAAACTATTTTCATGATGTTTACAAAACTGTTTTATGCTTCACATTACAAGAGCCATATTTTAAATTCTCTAAAGAGATGACAACTGGGTCTATTCTTCTCAAAGCCTGGTGCACTAATTTGATCTCTGTTGTTAAGCAAAATAATTATTTTCAACAATGGGGTGGTAAACTTTTCCTTAGATAATTTTATATATTTGCATTAAACAGATGAAAAAAACTATTCATTAGAGAACCAACTATCTGGCAGAGTGGCTATTTTTATCCAAAGATAAAATTCCACTCAAGGAGAGGACATGTTACATTATTTCTTCAGGCATTAAAAAAATGTACAGTGTACAAAAGAACCAACCAACAAACAAACAACAAAAGCAAAATTTTACATACACTAACTAGTTCAGAGCCTCACACAGTTAGGGATTTGATAAACACTAATTGACCCTCTAATTCAGTAGTTCTCAAATGGGGGGAAAAAGAGGTACAGGGCAGGAATTTTGCTCAAAATTTATTTACCAACATCTGGAGACCCTTTTAGTCATCACAACATGGGAAGAAAATGCACTGGGCGTGATTTTCACAACTGGAAGTGGTAGGTTTTTATTAGCATCTAGTGAGTTGTATATAGAAATTTTGCTAAAAATCCTACAATCAGGACTAGCTCCACAAGCAAGAATTTTTAGTATTAAATGTCAATAATTTCAAGATTGAGACACTCTTCTTTAATTGCATGTAATACTATACACTGGAAAAACTGGATGATGGATACATAGAAGCCATTTTTGCAACTTCTTGTGTCTATCATTATTTCAAAATAAAAGTTGTTTTTAAGTGTGTTAGAAAGAAGCAGAAACACTAAGAGTGAATGAATCTAGCCCAGTAGAGTGACATTTACAATCAACAGGAAGAGTTCTGAGAATAAATTCCCAGGAAGCCAATACACAGAGCCCACAAAAATTGTCACAGAGGAAGAAGCCACATCAAAGGGGAATGTGAGTGATATAATGAAAGTCAAAATAAATAAATTTTCACACACACACACACACAAACACAAAGTGATCAACAGCATCAGTTGGTGAAGGGTGTGGTACCTAGTCTCATGTTGAAAATAAACACAACAGGACCTGGCTGGTTGGCTCAGTGGATAAAGCGTCAACCTGGCATATGGATTTCCCAGGTTTGATTCCCTATCAGTGCACAAAAGAGAAGCAACCACCTGCTTCACTTCTGCTCCCTCACCCCATTCTCTCCTTCCTCCCCTCCTGCAGCCAGTAACTTGATTAGTTTGAGTATCAGCCTTGGGCACTGAGGATAGTTCAGTTGGTCCAAGGGGCAGCCTCGGGTTCTAAAAATAACTCAGTCGAGCATTAGCCCCAGACGAAGTTGTCAGCTGGATCCTGGTCAGGGCACATGTGAAATCTGCTTCACTATCTCCCTTCCTCTCAGTTAAAAAATAAAATAAAATAATAAAATAAAATAAAATAAACAATTCTTTTTCTGTCACTCCCATGCTGTTTTGATTATTGTGGCTCTATAGTATAATTGAAGTCAGATAGTATAATATCTCTGGCTCCAATCTTTTTTTTAGGACATAGAGACCAATAAAACAGAATCAAGAGCCCAGAAATAAAACCACATATATATAGGACAAATTATTTTTAACAAAGGAGCCAAAACACACAATGAAGAAAAGAAATCCTCTTCAATAAATAGTGCTGGGAAAATTGGAAAGCCACATGCAAAAGAATGAAATTTGACTATGTCTTGTCCACATGTACAAAAATTAATTCAAAATGGATCAAAGACCTAAATATAAGATCTGAAACAATAAATTACATAGAAGAAAAACATAGGTACTAACTCATGGACCTTCGCCATAAAGAACTGTTTATGAATTTGACCCCAAAGGCAAAGGAAGGCAAAAATAAATGAATGGGACTATATCAAACTGAAAAGCTCTGCACAGCAAAAGAAACTGACAACAAAACAAATAGGCAGTCAACTAAATGGGAGGTGATATTTGCAAACAACAGCTCTGATAAGGGGTTAATATTCAAAATATATGAATAACTCACAAAGCTCAGCTACAAACAAGCAAACAATTCAATTTAAAAATGGGAAAAGGACCTGAACAGACACTTCTCCCAAGAGAACATACAAATGATCAATAGATATACAAAAAGATGCTCATCTTCACTAGCTATTCAAAAAAGGCAAATCAAAACTATGAAGAGATACCACCTCTCATCTGTTAGATTGGCTGATATCATCAAGACAGGTAATAATAAGTGTTGGAGAGGCTGTGGAGCAAAAGGAACCCTCATTCACTGCTGGTGGGAATGTAAAGTAGTATAACCATTATGAAAGAAAGTATGGTCGTTCCTCAAAAAATTAAAAACAGAATTACCATGTGATCCAGCAATTCTTTTTCTGGGTATCTACCCAAAAAAACTTGAAAACATTGGTACACAAAGACACGTGCATCCATGTTCATCACAGCATTATTCACAGTGGCCAAGACATGGAAACAACCAAAGTGTCTTTCAATAGAGGATTGGATAAAGAAGATGTGGTATGTGTATATATATCATATAATGGAATAGTATTCATCAATAAAAAATGATGATATATTGTCATTTATAACAACATGGATGACCTTGAGAACATTATACTGAGTGAAATAAGTAAATCAGAAAAAGCTAAGAACTATATGATTTCACACATAGGTGGGATATAAAACCAAGACTCATAGACACAGATAAAAGTGAAGTGGTTACCAGAGGAAGGTGATCAGGGGCAGGGGGTGTAAAAAAGGACAAATATATGATGACAGAAAATAATTTGACTTTTGGGCACACAATGCAATCAACAGTTCAAAAGCTATAGAGATGTTCACTCAAAATATATGTACTCTTAACGATCAATGTCACCCCATTAAATTTAATTTCTAAATAAAATTTTAAAAAAAGAAAATGAGCACAACTAGGAATAGAGGGTCAAAAGGAAGCAGGAGCAGGAATTGAACTTCAAGAAAGTTAACAGACAGGAGGAAGAAAAAGCCACCGCAATAGAAAAGTGACAAAGGGAAGAGATTCAACTTGTTTCAAAACAGAGAAATAAATAGTTAAAAATGAGGGGTCTTGTAAAAAAGGAGAAAATAAATGACAGAGAATATGCCAAAAAAGGACCAAGAAGATAGAATCAAGTGTTCAGAGAGAAAGTTCAGGCTTCTGGAATCAAAGTCTATTTCTAGTTCGCATGAGCAACTATGAGTAAATGTGACCAAATCAGAGACACAATTTTTTTTTTTTTTTTGTATTTTTCTGAAGCTGGAAACGGGGAGAGACAGTCAGACAGACTCCCGCATGTGCCCAACTGGGATCCACCCGGCACGCCCACCAGGGGGCGACGCTCTGCCCACCAGGAGGCGATGCTCTGCCCCTCCGGGCGTTGGCCAAGGAGCCATCCCCAGCACCCGGGCCATCTTTGCTCCAATGGAGCCTTGGCTGCGGGAGGGGAAGAGAGAGACAGAGAGGAAGGAGGGAGGGGTGGAGAAGCAAATGGGCGCTTCTCCTATGTGCCCTGGCCGGGAGTTGAACCCCGGTCCCCCGCACGCCAGGCTGACACTCTACCGCTGAGCCAACCGGCCAGGGCCGAGACACAAATTTTTGAATTTTGAAAAGCATCATAGCATTAGATGGTTACTATTGGGCTTTATGATTAATAATATTTTTTTACAATACAAGGCTAAATTTAGTGAATCAAAACCAAAACTGGGCATTATAATTATGCTTCACCTGAAGGCATGTAATTCTTGTTTAAAAGTCTGGTGAAGGGAATTGCCCGCGGGCCATAATGACAGACAGAGCTTGTTGAACATATGCTGACTTATAACCCTGCAACTACATAATGCGATGAATAATTTTGCTTTCCTCTACATGCTTTTTTAGTCTGATATTTTTAAATATGGATATCCATTAAGAATTTTCAAGCAAAACTCATTTTATACTTAAATGCCCTGAAAAATAAATAGGTTGTGTATTAAAGTCTTTTAAAGCTAGGAATCACTCTTGTGAAGATGTTTAACGCTAAGACTCATTTAGTAATTAAGTGGTGATAGATTGCACTTTTGTATAAAGCTAAGCTCGTTGACATTAACCTTATTTGAAGTACATTGGTCACCTACTGGTCACCTACTGGTCACCTACATTTCTGACATGCATTATAACAAAACAGTGTCTGGGGAATGTGAGCTGTATCTTTACTTGAAGCATTTGAAAGTCATCATCAAAGTACTGGAAAATAGCTAAAAATATTTTCCTTACAAGAGGAAAGACAAACACATGAATGATCAGGGGAACAGAGTCTTTCTTATTTTCATTTATTTGGGCCACAGCTTTGAACTACATTTCCTGCATGAGTGCATTCTACCCAGCATCAAATATATCAGGGTCAACTATGATATGGTAGCAAATATACAGGCATGAAAATTCATGTAAAAGTTCTAGAATGTTACATACTACATTGTTAACCATATAACCATAGTTTTATCACAGAAAAGAGAGAAATTGAGGGAGGTGTCTTAGAAGAAATTTTATTTTTACTCCACATATTTCTGTATCACCTAAGCTTTTTCTCTAATAAGCATGTGTTCTAACTCAATAAATAAATATATAAAATTTTAAGAAGAAATTTCAAGATAAACTATTGCAATAAACATTACCAAAATCACAAAATTGTGGATAAAACTAAAATGGTTTTTACACCTCTGAGATTTGAGGTAGTTTTTGTTACACAGCTATAGATAATTAAGACACTGTGTATAAAGGATCTTTATTTTCCTTCTTTTCCTTGCATTTTCTATTTTTTCTACAATAAGCATGTGACTCGTTGGCATAAGAATAAATTATAAACTGGGGATATTATTTTGTTCTAAGTGAAAAGCCCGAGAGAGGATGGAGTACTTTTCAGTAGGAAAGCATTCTACAAAAACAACTAAGGTTGGATGTATTGATCAATAGCTAACTAGAGAGAGAGGGAGAGAGAGGGAAAGGGAGGGAGGAGGAGGTAGGAGACTTTTTAAATGATCCCTCTGATAGCTGTAGAAGCACTGAGCATTAAAGGGCTAAAATTTTGTACAAGGTAGAAACTCTAAATGTTGAGCTAATGATTTGTTATCTATTCCCTGAGGAAATTGTTGACATTCAGCATGTGCAAGAGGCTGAGCATCTGGGCATGGCCCAGGCAAAGGGTCAGAGCTTCTGGTGGTCTTATGAAAATGGACTGAAAAAAACTGGAAACTTCGAAGAACCTCAGTTCACAGCTCGTTTTTCCATTAAGTCATTTGCCAAACATTGAAATAGAGGACAGTAGGATGCTTTAAAAAGATTTAAAATTTTCTGAAAAACAAAAGAGAATTTTATGCAGTCTTCTGGTGTGCAGAGGACAAACTGTCACCAAGGGGATAATACTTATGTACACGTCAGTGAAGAGACTTTCTGGAGCTGCACTGTGCTTGGAGGTCTTTACCAATTCTGAGCATAGGACAGAATCTGAGAATCAAAAACAGAGAAATCAGAGAAGCTGTACTGGTGGTCCGTACAGCTTAAATGAAAAAGCGAAGGCCAAATATTCCAAGCAAAGGTTGTTTATCAGAGTGGTTAAAAATTCAAAACAAACAATATGCTGCTGCTAAGAAATATGCTTTAAATACAAGATAAAAGAAATGGTAAACCTAAAATGGAAAAATCTAGGCTGTCTATGCTAACCAAAAGATAACTGCATCAACCATATTAATATCAGACAGGGGAGACTTGGGCATAAATTAAAAAAAGGAATAGTAAGATTTTATCACTATAAAGGGGTCAGCCGAACAGTAAAATATAACAATTCTAAATCTTTATGTTCTTATTTTCCCAATAAAATATCTTCAAAATGCATAAAATAAAAACTGACAGAACATTAAAAAGGAAAAGTGGACACATTGAAACTGGAATGAAGACATTAACAGACTTCTTGTAATAGCTGATAGAACAGGCAAACAGAAAACAATTCATAAGGATATATTAACACTAAACACATTACCAACATTGACCTATTCAATACATATATCAGACAGCACCTAACAATGATAGAATATACATAATTTTCAGAATTACTTTCATATGAATTTACCTTTTAGTGTATAAACCTATACACAATACACAAAAGAGGATATTTCAATGACTAATAAACATAAGAAGAAAAATTCAGCACATTAATCATTTGGGAAATGCAAATTAAAACTTGAATGTAGTATCTCAGTATACATACCAGGAGGGTTAAAATGGAAAAGATAGCCATTGTCAAGTTTTGGTAAGAAAAATTGTGAAGCAAATAGAACTCTCCCATAATTGGGAAAATTGTTCAGCAGCATCCACTAAAGCTGAACAGTATTACTCATCAATTCTATTCCTAGTTTTGCATGTCTCATCCCCAACCCCCCAGTTACCAGAAGAAATGCATGCAAATATTCACCACCAAAGAACATATAACATTTATAAAAGTACCATGTCTAATAGCCGTGAACTGGGAAAATAGTCTAATATCCATCAGCAACATAATGAATACATAATTGGTAGCATATTCAAACAATGGAATACTACATAACAATAAGAATGAATTAACTACAACTAGACACAACATGGATAAATCTCAAAAACATAGTGTTGAGCAAAACAAATCAAAAAACAGAGAGTAAATACTGTGTAGTTCTAGTTTTATAGTGGAATAGACACAGGGATGCACCACCCAGATACCCTTAGTGGAGCATACACTGTCCTAGCTGCTGGGAATGCAGTGAGCAGAGGGCCTCCAGATGTCAAACTCTTCAGGAAGCATCTCACCCACATCCAGTGACTCCTGGAGGCAAGGATGTAAAGGCCGAGCAATTTGGGCCCATGTATGGTAACTCTGATCATCCATGTTATCTTAGAGTTCATTAGGGGGTAGGCTGAGGCTCGCAGTCTACTTTGCAACATTACTTCTCTCTCTGTTGCATATGATGTCAAAACAGGTAAAACTCATTGATGGTATCAGAGGTCAGGAAAGTGGAGTGGATCTCCTTGGTTGGGGATGGAAAGAATTATACTGGGAGGGAGGCAGGACAGGGGCTCTGTGGTACTGGTGATATTTGTGGTAAAAAGCTGTATAACTACAGTTTGGAATTTTTCTGTATGTATGTTATACTTTGATAAAATATGTAAATACCTATTGTGCTTTAAAATGTATAAATATATGTATAAATGATTAAATATATATAAGGTATAGGCATTTTATATATGGAATACTTTGATAAAATGTTCACCAAAATATTACTATAGCTCCATAATTAATTACTTAAAAATACTGAATTGGAAATTTTAAAAAGATATGGGTCAGTCATTTATTCATTTACTAACTCCTGTGTGACTGGGGATAACTTTATTAAATTCACAGAGCCCACAATTCTCTAACAATAAGAGACTGAAAACACAGCCAACTGATTCTTATTTATAAGTCATTTTTAGCCCTGGCTAGATAGCCCAGTTGATTAGTGTTGACCTGATACTCTGAGGTTGCAGGTTCAATCCCTGGTCAGGGTACATATAGGAACAGACTGATGTTTCTCTCTCTTTCCCTCCCTTTCTCACTAAAGCCAGTTAAATATTTTTACATTTTATCAGTCATTTTTTACATATATTTGCGCATTTTCCAATCCCGTAACTGTTCTGAGTAATGGATAACTGAGTTATGTTATTCCCATTTTTCTGATAGTAGAATTCCTCTTTAAAGATTTGGCTACTTTAAGTTACAAAGTCAGTGAGTTGCTGAGCCAGCTCTAAAATCCAAGTTTTCTGGAGCTAGTGCCTTCAACATCAAAACAAGAGAGACAGTGTTCCAGAGAAGTATGCAATTACATATGCTAATGGCCATAACTAGCTGGGAAGATTTAGTACAGAGAAAGGAGGGAGGAAGATGCTTAGAAGATAGAGAAAAGCCTGATTATAGTTTAAAAAGAATTCAGACTTCATAATGAAAAAAAAAAAACAAATCACCCTAAAAGTACTCAAAATGAATAGCCCAGTAGAATAAAAAGCCAATGGTTAAGAGGGGAAAAGTCACTGCATAACTGTTCTATAATTCCTATCATATAAATCTTACAATTCAGTGTTCCATCTTTATATTTTCATCATAATTATAAGACATGATCCCCTCAGAAGGAAAGGAGTGTTTCCTAGTAAACTAAATGTCATTCTATTGGTCTGAAAATTCAGTGCTTTCTCCAACAATCTAACTCCTATTTCAACCTTCTGGATAAAAACTGTTAAATTCTGTTCACATTCTCCCATCAGAACCATACAAACTCAAAAAATAAATAAATAAATCATGTCTTCTCTTTCTTTCAAAGAAAGGTTCAATATATATTTAAGAAAAGTATAAATGACACACCAACTTCCATCCAGCTTTCATCTTTGCAATGAGCCCTGACTTCCTCACTTTGATTTATTGGCATGTTTGTTTTTCTCAGGAATCTTAAAGGGACAGTTAGTTGGCCCATATTCAACTCAGTCATACTGCTTGCCAAAAAAGAGCCATCTCCAGTGTGTCTCTTCATGTTTTGATGCATATCTTCTTTTGAATACTGTCTGAACTTTACAATTCCTCAAATCTTGGAGGAATGCCCACCTCTTGCTGTACTGTCCAGTTACACTTCACTCCTAAAATATCCCTGGTTTGCCAGTTCATTTGTAGGCCAATTAAATTAGATCAATCTGTCAGTTTTCTTAAATTAATTAAATTAGTTGTTTGGGAACATGTAGTACCAACATAGAACAGGCTAAATCCAAAATTGTTAGGCCTGTAAGTGGGAAGTAGCTGAATAAATCAATCAGACTGTATCTTCTTATGAAATAATAATAAAATACAATGAGGCCCTGGCCAGTTGGCTCAGTGGTAGATCATCAGTCCAGCATGTGGATGGCCCAAGTTTGATTCCTGGTGAGGGCACACAGGAGAAGTGCCTATCTGCTTCTCCACCCTTTCCCCTCTACTTTCTCTCTATCTCTCTCTTCCCCTCCCGCAGCCAAGGCTCCATTGGAGCAAAGTTGGCTCAGGCACTGAAGATGGCTCCATGGCCTCTGCCTCAGGCACTAGAATGACTGGGGTTGCAACAGTAGGGACGCCCCAGATGGGCAGAGCATCACCCCCTAGTGGGCATGCCTGCTGGGTCCCGGTCGAGTGCTTGCAGGAGTCTGTCTCTCTGCCTCCCTGCTTCTCACTTCAGAAAAATACAAAAAAAATAAATAAATAAAAGATTCAATGAGGACCAAATCATAGTCCACTGATGCTTTCTCCTCAGTCCCTGGTACCTCTGACTCTCATATATTTGGATTATATGAAATCTTTAGGTCTAAATAGCAATTCCTCAAGAAACTATTCAATTACAGTCACATACTCCCTTATACATATTTTCCACATAAAAATACTAAACAATTTAACTGCCTATAAAGTGAACTGAGAAACTTACCAATCACAAAGTCACAGTCATTCATCAACATTTTTAAAGAATTTGTAGAGGTGGGTAGTTCTTAGACTTAGAAGGCCCTAATATTTCTTTGGCAAAAACTTTGGAATTCTCTTTGCATCAGATTTTAATAATAGACCCACCCCAATAATTTAGAGGCTTGTTGAAGTACCTGGAACTAAATTAAACATAAACAATTTCCTTTCATTTAAAATGTGTTTTGCTTAAAAACCATTAGGACATATGTACAAGAAAAAGAAGGTAGAAAACAACAGGAAATGTTTTTAAACAAGATCAGTATTAATATTTCAATCATAACATCGCTTAAACTCTGACACTTTTCTTTCTATTCTTTATTTCATCATCAAATCAAATAACCTTAAGTTTTATCTACTCATCACTGTGCAACGCAATAAATTTGAAACTAAAAATGAAATGAAAATTGGGGAGGGAAGGGAGAGGAGCTGGGAAAAAGGTATAAAGAGGGACAAATATAAGGTGACGGAAAATAATTTGACTTTGGGTGATGGGTATATAACATAATTGACTGTTCAAATGATGTAGGTTTACCTGAAACCAATGTACTCTTGTTGATCAATGTCACCCTGATAAATTTAATTTTCTAAATAAAAATATGTAAATAAAAGTTTAAAAAAAAGAAACTTTTTTTAAACATGCTATGGCACTGTTTAATGAAGTCCTTGACAGAATCCTCCTCTTCCCCTCACCCCCCTACCCAAACCTTTCTATATACGCTGCCGGCTCAAAAAACCATGTGGGTAAAAGGCTTTCCTGTCAGGATGTCGGGTAACTCACAGCTCACAGTGACTGGTGATAATATATTGCCTGAATGTTAAGGGAGGCACACGACAGAGAGGAAGCAAACAATGTATTTCATCAGGCTGCAAGGGCATAAATTGAGACTTCAGGTAATAGGGACAATAAAAAGTCATCATGCAGGTCTGAAACGTAAGTGGTATCGTGCTTATGGAATGTGCTGTAATATTTAGTAGAATATGACAGATGATGCAATGCACCGTGCCTAGCATGGCACCAACAGGACACCTAGCAGTCCACATTCCTTACTACAGCCAGGTGAAAGCATCCTCCTAACACATCCAATAAAGTAGTTTAATTGAGTACGGTCCCAATGTCCTTGCTGGAGCGGTTTAGAAAGCACCGGTTAGTGCTGCTTCCAGGTTTGCTGAACGTTATCCATCTAGGGTAGATGTTTGCTCATTCATGTGTGAAGTTCAAACCTTTGTTCAATTCTGGGCATATTTTTCTGAGATATTTCAACTCACTACTCCAAACTTCCCCTGCTGCAGAAAGCAGAAGCGGGTGCATTTGGACTCTTCCAGTGTAATGGCAGGATTTGTGAGCTTCTCCTGCCACGCTGCTCCGCGGAAGGATGTGCAGACTGATCTCCTCCAACAGACCTGGGTTTTGTGCAGTTCATTTTCATGAAGAGTTACAGAGACGAGAACTCGGAAGGTAAGTTTCTCCATACTCACTTGCTGCAAGTACCCAGACATCATATGTGATCTTGGGAGATCTTTTCAGAAAAAAAAAAAAACACCAAACAAACATATATGTATGTATGTTTTGTGTGTGTGTGTGTGTGTATATATATAATCTGTGGTACATACCTATGGCTACAGAAACACTAAATTACAACTGTTTCATAATGAGAAACCTGAACTGTGTTTAACTTCATCCATTAAGATTCGATCCATGTATATATCAATTTATTATTCACGGTAGTACTCATTTTCCTCTAATCTGCTTTTATAAACAGAAGGGTTCTGATAATGGTGTAGTTTCAGGGACTTAGAGGACATGCTAGCCTTTCTCCTTTCAGAATTCCTCCAGCCAGCTGATTACTGATTCCAGAGAGCCACAATAAGTAATTAATTGCTTTGTTTAATGTTTATTTCCTGGTAGTAAGTAAATTTCATAATGCATAACAGTTAAGCCTTAGCAGTCATTTTTTACTTACTATAAACAGGTCAATTAAAACATCTATCCTTGAGAGCAGGTGAAAGGAGGACATGAAGGGCCATCTGGAACACACTGCGTGGTGGACGCCAGCCTGGGGAGGAGGGCCAGCACCTAAGTAGAGCGTCCTTGTAGAGGTGGAAGAGGCAAAGGCAGAGGAACGGGAGTCTCACGGATTCTGAACAGTTTCCCTATGATCCCAAATTCCCTCTTCAGACCCAGCAGTTTGCTCTCTGGTTGGAATGTATACTGAGCACCTCTAAAGGTTCCGCGGGCTTCACAAGGAACTGAAAGAACAGACTTCCGGAATGGGTTTCCAGGATCCCCTCGTCCTTCGGTGAGACCAAACCAAAGCGAGCATTTAACAGGGGGAAACAGATAGATGGCTGGGTAGGTAGGTAGATTAGATGATAGATAGATAGATAGATAGATAGATAGATAGATAGATAGATAGATAGATAGATAGATAGATAAGATAGATGATAGATAGATAGTTAACCAATTGGACTTTCAAAATGACAGAAAATATGTCTATTTCTACGCAACAACACTAAGTAATTGTAATGATGGAGGTAAAACCTAGAAAGTACAAAGAAGGAGTCCACAATTGCTCCTCCAGAACTGTCTGGGCATTTATGTGTGACACCGCCAGCAAACGCCAGTGCAGCTCTTCATTATCACACAGTACACTTTCTCCCATGAAATATACAAATGTTCACACAAATTTGGTTTTCAAATGAAATAAAAAAGATTATAAATAGCTTCATAAGAATTCAGGTCAGATTTTACCATCAAAAAGTTTGCCACATTTCAAAGAAAATAAATGTTGGCTTTTTTTTTTTTTTGGACCTTTTTGGTTTAAGAACCAAGAATAAGTGTTTAAAGATTTTACCATAATTGTTTCTCTCATCAGTTTTGGACTGGAGTAATTAAGAATTGCTTGTATAGACAAGTAAAAACTGGAGGCAGAAAATACCAAGCCTAGACTCAACCAGCTCTACAAAGAAAACACCCAGACACAATGAGAAGACAAAGAAGTGCAATCCAAATGAAACCACAAGAGAGACCTTCAGGAGATGAACTGAGTGATATGGAAATAATCAAACTTCCGGATGCGGAGTTTAAAATAATGATTGTAAGGATGCTTAGGGATCTTAGAACAACAATGAATGGTCATCACGAACACCTAAATAAAGAAATAGCAAGTATAAAAAAGGATATTGAAATATTAAAAAAGAATCAGTCGGAGATGAAAAATACAATATCAGAAATAAAGACCACAATGGAAGGAATTAAAAACAGGGTGGATAGAGCTGAGGATCGAATCAGCAAGTTGGAGGACAACTGGAATGAAGGCATGAAAGCAGAGAAGAAGAAAGAAAAGAGACTCAAAAAGTCTGAGGAAACTCTTAGAGAGCTCTGTGACAACATAAAGAGAAATAACATCCACATCATAGGGGTTCCTGAAGAAGAAGAGAAAAAACAAGGGATAGAGGCTTTATTCAATCATATCATAACTGAAAACTTCCCTAAATTAATGCAGGAGAAACTCTCACAAATTCAAGAATCACAGAAAACTCCACTAAAAAGAAACTCAAAGAAACCTACACCAAGACACATCATAATTAAAATACCAAAGCTAAGTGATAAAGAGAAAATATTAAAAGCTGTGAGAGAAAAAAAAGGCTATCACCTACAAAGAAGCCCCATAAGGATGACATCAGACTTCTCAACAGAAACACTTGAAGCCAGAAGGGAATGGCAAGAAATATTCAAAGCAATGTAGAACAAGAACCTACAACCAAGACTGCTGTATCCAGCAAGGCTATCATTTAAAATTGAAGGAGAAATAAAAGTTTCCCAGACAAAAAAAAAAAAAAACTCAAGGAATTCATTAAAACCAAACCAATGCTGCAGGAAATGTTAAGGGGCATGGTGTAACCAGATCAAAGTGGGAAAAGAATATAGCAAAAGTGGAATACAGCTTTAAAGAATAAAATGGCAATAAACAGCTATATCAATAATAACCTTAAATGTAAATGGATTAAATGATCCAATCAAAAGATATAGGGTAGCTGCATGGATAAGAAAACAGGACCCGTACATATGCTGTCTACCAGAGACGCACCTTAAAACAAAAGATACACATAGGTTGAAGGTAAAAGGATGGAAAAAAACATTCCATGCAAATGGAAATGAAAAAAAAGCTGGGGTAGCAATACTGATATCAGACAAATTGGACTTTAAAACAAAGAATATAGTAAGAGATAAAGAAGGCCACTACATAATGATAAAGGAAGCAATCTAACAGGAAGATATAACTATTATAAATATCTACTTACCTAATATAGGAGCACCTAAATATATAAAGCAGACTTTGATGGATATAAAGAGCAAGATCAACAGCAACACTATAATAGTAGGGGATTTTTTTTTTTTTTTAATAAATTTTTATTAATGGTAATGGGATGACATTAATAAATCAGGGTACATATATTCAAAGAAAACATGTCTAGGTTATTTTGTCATCAAATTATGTTGCAAACCCCTCGCCCAAAGTCAGATTGTCCTCCGTCACCCTCTATCTAGTTCTCTGTGCCCCTCCCCCTCCCCCTAACTCTCCCTCCCTCCCTCCCATGTCCTCCCTCCCCCCCCCCACCCTTGGTAACCACCACACTCTTGTCCATGTCTCTTAGTCTCAATTTTATGTTCCACCAATGTATGGAATCATGTAGTTCTTGTTTTTTTCTGCTTTGCTTATTTCACTCCTTATAATGTTATCAAGATCCCACCATTTTGCTGTAAATGATCTGATGTCATCATTTCTTATGGCTGAGTAGTATTGCATAGTGTATATGTGCCACATCTTCTTTATCCAGTCTTCTATTGAAGGGCTTTTTGGTTGTTTCCATGTCTTGGCCACTGTGAACAGTGCTGCAATGAACATGGGGCTACATGTGTCTTCACGTATCAATGTTTCTGAGGTTTTGGGGTATATACCCAGTAGAGGGATTGCTGGGTCATAAGGTAGTTCTATTTGCAGTTTTTTGAGGAACCACCATACTTTCCTCCATAATGGTTGTACTACTTTACAGTCCCACCAACAGTGAATGAGGGTTCCTTTTTCTCCACAGCCTCTCCAACATTTGCTATTACCCGTCTTGTTGATAATAGCTAATCTAACAGGGGTGAGGTGGTATCTCATTGTAGTTTTGATTTGCATTTCTCTAATAACTAATGAAGCTGAGCATCTTTTCATATATCTGTTGGCCATTTGTCTCTCTTCCTGGGAGAAGTGTCTGTTCATGTCCTCTTCCCATTTTTTTATTGGATTGCTTGTTTGTTTGTTGTTGAGTTTTATGAGTTCTTTGTAAATTTTGGATATTAGGCCCTTATCTGAGCTGTCGTTTGAAAATATCAGTTCCCATATAGTTGGTTGTCTGTTTATTTTGATATCAGTTTCTCTTGCTGAGCAAAAACTTTTAATTCTGATGTAGTCCCATTCATTTATCTTTGCCTTCACTTCTCTTGCCATTGGAGTCAAGTTCATAAAATGTTCTTTAAAACCCAGGTCCATGATTTTAGTACCTATGTCTTCTTCTATGTACTTTATTGTTTCAGGTCTTATATTTAGGTCTTTGATCCATTTTGAATTAATTTTAGTACACGGGGACAGGCTGTAGTCGAGTTTCATTCTTTTGCATGTGGCTTTCCAGTTTTCCCAACACCATTTGTTGAAGAGGCTTTCTTTTCTCCATTGTGTGTTGTTGGCCCCTTTATCAAAGATTATTTGACCATATATATGTGGTTTTATTTCTGGGCTTTCTATTCTGTTCCATTGGTCTGAGTGTCTATTTTTCTGCCAATACCATGCTGTTTTAATTATCGTGGCCCTATAATATAGTTTAAAGTCAGGTATTGTAATGCCCCCAGCTTCATTCTTTTTCCTTAGGATTGTTTTGGCTATTCAGGGTTTTTTATAGTTCCATATAAATCTGATGATTTTTTGTTCCATTTCTTTAAAAAATCTCATAGGGATTTTGATGGGAATTGCATTAAATTTGTATATTGCTTTGGGTAATATGGCCATTTTGATTATATTTATTCTTCCTATCCAAGAACAAGGAATATTTTTCCATCTCATTGTATCTTTTTCGATTTCCCTTAACAATGCTTTGTAATTTTCATTATATAGGTCCTTTACGTTCTTTGTTATGTTTATTCCTAGGTATTTTATTTTTTTTGTTGCAATCGTGAAGGGGATTATTTTTTTGAGTTCGTTTTCTAATATTTCATTGTTGGCATATAGAAAGGCTATGGACTTTTGTATGTTAATTTTGTATCCTGTGACCTTACTGTATTGGTTTATTGTTTCTAATAATCTTTTTGTGGAGTCCTTCGGGTTTTCGATGTATAGGATCATATCATCAGCAAAAAGTGATAGCTTTACTTCTTCTTTTCCGATATGGATGCCTTTTATTTCTTTGTCTTGTCTGATTGCTCTGGCCAGAACTTCTAGCACCACGTTAAATAAGAGTGGAGAGAGTGGACAACCCTGTCTTGTTCCTGATTTAAGGTAGAAAGTCCTCAGTTTTATGCCGTTTAATAGGATGTTGGCTGATGGTTTATCATATATGGCCTTTATCATGTTGAGATATTTTCCTTCTATACCCATTTTGTTGAGAGTCTTAAACATAAAATTGTGTTGTATTTTATCAAAAGCCTTTTCTGCATCTATTGATAAGATCATGTGGTTTTTGTTCTTTGTTTTGTTGATATGGTGTATTACGTTAACCGTTTTGCGTATGTTGAACCATCCTTGAGATTCTGGGATGAATCCCACTTGATCATGATGTATTATTTTTTTAATATGTTGTTGTATTCGGTTTGCCAGTATTTTGTTTAGTATTTTAGCATCTGTATTCATTAGAGATATTGGTCTGTAGTTTTCTTTCTTTGTGCCATCCTTGCCAGGTTTTGGTATGAGGGTTATGTTGGCCTCATAAAATGTGTTTGGAAGTATTGCTTCTTCTTCAATTTTTTGGAAGACTTTGAGTAGAATAGGAACCAAGTCTTCTTTGAATGTTTGATAGAATTCACTAGTATAACCGTCTGGGCCTGGACTTTTATTTTTGGGGAGATTTTTAATAGTTTTTTCTATTTCCTCCTTGCTGATTGGTCTGTTTAGGCTTTCTGCTTCTTCATGACTCAGTCTAGGAAGGTTGTATTGTTCTAGGAATTTATCCATTTCTTCTAGGTTGTTGTATTTGGTGGCATATAATTTTTCATAGTATTCTACAATAATTCTTTGTATTTCTATGATGTCTGTGGTGATCTCTCCTCTTTCATTTTGGATTTTATTTATTTGAGTCCTGTGTCTTTTTTCCTTGGTGAGTCTTGCCAAGGGTTTGTCAATTTTGTTGATCTTTTCAAAGAACCAGCTCCTTGTTTTATTGATTTTTTCTATAGTTTTTCTGTTCTCTATTTCATTTATTTCTGCTCTGATTTTTATTATCTCCTTTCTTCGGCTGGTTTTGGGTTGTCTTTGTTCTTCTTTTTCTAGTTCCTTAAGGTGTGAAGTTAAGTGGTTTACTTCGGCTCTCTCTTGTTTGTTCATATAGGCCTGAAGTGATATGAACTTTCCTCTTATTACTGCTTTTGCTGCATCCCAGAGATTCTGATATGTCGTATTTTCATTTTCATTTGTCTGTATATATCTTTTGATCTCTGCACTTATTTCTTCTTTGACCCATTCATTTTTTAGAACTATGTTGTTCAGTTTCCACATTTTTGTGGGTTTTTCCCCCTCTTTTTTGCAGTTGAATTCTAGTTTCAGGGCTTTATGATCAGAAAATATGCTTGGTACAATTTCAATTTTTCTAAATTTGCTGATATTGTCTTTGTGGCCCAACATATGGTCAATTCTTGAGAATGTTCCATGTACACTAGAGAAAAATGTATACTCTGTCGCTTTGGGATGAAGTGTCCTGTAGATGTCTATCATATCCAGGTGTTCTAGTATTTCGTTTAAGGCCACTATATCTTTATTGATTCTCTGTTTGGATGACCGATCTAGAGCCGTCAGCGGTGTATTGAGGTCTCCAAGTATGATTGTATTTTTGTTAGTTTTTGTTTTAAGGTCAATAAGTAGCTGTCTTATATATTTTGGTGCTCCTTGGTTTGGTGCATATATATTAAGGATTGTTATGTCTTCTTGATTCAACTTCCCCTTAATCATTATGAAATGACCATTTTTGTCTCTGAGTACTTTTTCTGTCTTGTAGTCAGCATTATTAGATATGAGTATTGCTACGCCTGCTTTTTTTTGGGTGTTGTTTGCTTGGAGTATTGTTTTCCAGCCTTTCACTTTGAATTTGTTTTTATCCTTGTTGCTTAGATGTGTTTGTTGTAGGCAGCATATAGTTGGATTTTCTTTTTTAATCCATTCTGCTACTCTGTGTCTTTTTATTGGTAAGTTTAATCCATTTACATTTAGTGTAATTATTGACACTTGTGGGTTCCCTACTGCCATTTTATAAATTGCTTTCTGTTAGTTTTGTATCTAGTTTGATTCTTCTCTTTTGTTTTTCTATCATTTGTTTTTGTTTGTTTGTGTTCCATACTTCTTTCCTCTGTTGCTACCTTTTTTAAGTCAAGTGTTTTTGTGGTGGTTTTTTTAAGGGTGGTTACCATTAAGTAATGAAAAGGGTACCTACCATATTCATTGTAGTACCCTATCTTATAAGTATTTCTGCACTTCATCATCCTTTGCTACTGTTAATCTCCATCCTCTCCCCCCTTTTTTTCCTTTGTTGTCACAGTTTAAGTTTGGTTTTATTGTGTTCTTGGTGGAGCTGTTACTTGTGGTGTTGTTTTCTTTTGTTCTTTGAATCTGGTTGGAAAACCCCCTTTAGTATTTCCTGGAGTGGGGGCTTTCTGTTGATAAATTCTCTCATCTTTTCTGTATTTGTGAATGTTTTTATATCTCCTTCATACTTGAAGGATAGCTTTGATGGGTATAGTATTCTTGGCTGAAAGTTCCTCTCTTTCAGGGCTTTAAATATTGGGGTCCACTCTCTTCTAGCTTGTAGAGTTTCTGCTGAGAAATCTGATGATAATCTAATAGGCCTTCCTTTATATGTTGTACTCTTCTTTTCCCTGGCTGCCTTGAGAATTTTTTCTTTGTCATTGGTTTGTGTCATCTTTATTATGATGTGCCTTGGAGTGGGTTTGTTGGGGTTAAGAAAACTTGGTGTTCTGTTTGCTTCTTGAATTTGAGGCTTTAGTTCCTTCCACAGGCTTGGGAAGTTCTCGTCTATTATTTGTTTGAGTATATTCTCCATTCCATTTTCTTTCTCTTCTCCCTCTGATATACCTATTATTCTTATGTTATTCTTTCTGATGGAGTCAGACAATTCCTGTAGGGCTTTCTCGTTTTTTATTATTTTTGAGTCTCTTTCTTCTTCTCTCTGTTGTGCCTCAAGTTGTTTGTCTTCTATTTCACTAATCCTATCTTCAATCTGGCCTGTTCTGTTAGCTAAGCTTGTTACCTCGTTTTTCAGCTCGTGAATTGAGTTTTTCATTTCTGTTTGATTTGTTTTTATAGTTTCAATTTCCTTGGTAATATATTCTTTGTGTTCATTGAGTTGTTTTCTGATCTCCCTATATTGCCTTTCTGTGTTTTCTTGTATATCTCTGAGTATTTTTAAGATTTCTAATTTAAATTCTCTGTCATTTAGCTCCAAGGCTTCCAATATGTTAAGTCTTTTCTTCATAGATTTTTCCACATCTATTTGTGTTACCTCTCTTTCTTTTGTATCCATAATATTCGATTTCCTCTTTCTTATCGGCATCTGAGGGTGGTCTTATTGATAGCACTAATTAGAATTAATAAAGAGTAAAAAAAAAAAAAAAAAAAAAAAAAAAAAAAAAAAAAGGGTAACACACCCCACAAAAAAAACAGTAATAATTTATTATTTCCCCCTTTTTTCTCTCTTCTCTTTCCCTCCTCTCCCCTCCTCTCCCCTCCTCAGGGAAATATCGTGCCTATAATGGAGGGCCTGATTTGGGGTGAAGAGTTCAAGGGGCAAAAAAAGGGAGTAGGGACCTACTAAATGCAAAAAAAAAAAAAAAAAAGAAGAAAATCTTAGACAAGCATAAGATGATTTGCTTGTAAGTGATGGTCAACTAAGAGATATAATGAGAGGGATACGAGGGAATCAGAAAAAAGGACCAAAAAAGAATAATAAAGAAGAAAAAATAAAAATAATAAGTAAAAATCTGTTGTATTAAGTGGAGCGAAGACTAAATACAATGGAGACCTTGGGTTGGGAGGACCCAAAATGCCACAAAAATAAACAAACAAGAGAGAAAAAAAAATAAAAACAAAAGCAAAAAAGAGAAATAAAGCCAAAAAAAAGCCTTGAGTCCCAAATTAACTAATTTGTTCGTGATTGAGGATTATATGGGAGGAAAGTAAAATGAGATAAGAAAAAACGAATAGAAAGGAAAAAATAAGAAAAAGAGAAAAACGAAGGAAGAAATAAAATAGGAGAAAAAAACAAAATAAAGCAAGACAAAAAAAAAACAAAAGAGGAGAGAGTGAGAGTTAAGTGTTTTGGAGTATTACCTTAAAGGAGGGTGAGGATGAAGAAGAAAAATAAAATGCAACACTCATGGGTAGTGTAGTTCAAGAAAGGGGAAGCATAAGATGGGCAGAGAATAGAAGGACCGAGGTGGAGGAAATAAAGGCAAAAAGATAGAACAAACAAGCAACAACAACAACAACAACAACAAAAAAAATTAGTGGATCAAGTTGTAAAGTCTGTGGGTTTTTCTTGATTTTGAGAGGTTAACTTCTTCCTTTTTCTTTTCTCTCCCTCTTCCTAGTCGGTGACTCTGTACCCCAGGCTCTGCCCCTGTGTCACTCCTAGTTAGGGATTTGCAGTTGATGGGATTCTATGGCAATGTCATATAATTGGCTTTAGTCTTGCTGGAAGTAAAGGCTTGTTGGCGTTTGCAGGGTCCAACGATGAGAGAGTTTGCTTTCCTGGATTCTCTCTCCTAGTCCCCCCTTTCTGAATTAGCAGCCTGGTGATCCAGCTATAAGGCTGCAACTGCTTCTGCCTGGGGAGTAAGAGGCTCAAAGAGCTGGGAAATCCCCACTCTATCCCCCCTCAGTGCAAGGCTTTGGGAAAGGCTCTGAGAGTCAGGGCCTCCAGTGTAATCAGGCGGGGGTGGGAGTCAATTGTTGTCAAGGTGACTGTTCAGCGCCTATTATTTAGTTGGACCTCTCAACCCAGGCTTTCCACACTTTGTAGCCTGTTTTTGCAGGGAAGAAGAGGCACTAGTCTCTGCTTACGACTAGTGTAGTATAGACCTTATTATCTGCCAAGTCCTTCTTGTTAGCGTTTATCCCTGAATATGGAGGCTCTATCAATCAGAAGTTGCCCCCGCCCCTTTAGCGAGAGGCACTAAAAAATATCACGCCTCTTGTCTTGGATCGCTGAACTGAGAGAGATCTTATCAATTAGAACCGAGGGTGCGCAGATTTTATGGGTTAAACTAATTTCAGTGATTGGGTCGCAGCTGTGTTTCAGAAGGTATTTTAGGCTGCCTGCGTGCACCCCTCCCCCAACGCTTGATTGTTAGCTTGAATGGCTGGGTGAGGTGCCCCGCCCACGGAGAGAATCTCCCAAGCCTCTCCCGATCGCCCCGCCGCTGGCGGCTTGACCGCACCAGGCGCAGGATAATGGAGCCCCCTGGGTGTGCGGGCCAGTAAGGCGCCCTGCGCGCGTGGAATGCCCAAGGCACGCGCGCGAATGGGGCGCTCAGGGCACCAGTGGCCGGCGACCCCCACTCGCAGTGTGCGGGCCGCTGGGAACGCCAACAGTGCTCAACCGGACCGGGCGCGCGCAAGGCGACTCGTGGCGGCCGCTCGCGGTGGCGGTTCCGCGGGGGCTCGCAGCAGCTCGCGGTGGCGGTTCCGCGGGGGCTCGCAGCAGCTCGCGGTGGCGGTTCGCCGGGGTTCACGGCAGCTCGCGGGCTCGCAGCCGCGAGCAGCGGCTTGCGGTTCCCAAGTATATGGGCTGACTCACCGCGGGCGCACTCCCTGGCGGCTTGAATGAGCGTCGCTGCGGTACCTTCCTCCACACCCTCGTCTCTCAGATTCAAGTGATAACAGTCCTTTTGCTTTCAGTTTGTGTGGAACTCCGGAATGCTCCGAGGATAAATTTTTCTGTTTCTAGTTGATAAATTTGTTGTGATTTAGGGGAGAGCTGTTGGACGCGCTTCTCACGGCGCCATTTCCGTGACGTCCAATAGTAGGGGATTTTAATACCCCACTACCATCACTAGATAGATCCTGAAGAAAGAAAATTAACAAAGAAACAGCAGACTTAAAGGACACACTAGATCAACTCGATTTAATAGATATCTACAGAACCTTTCATCCTAAAGCAGCAGAATATACATTCTTTTCAAGTGCTCATGGTACATTCTCTAGGATAGACCACATGTTAGGGCACAAAAGTGGTCTCAACAAATTTAAGAAGATTGAAATCATATCAAACACTTTCTCTGATCACAATGGCATTAAACTAGAAATCAACCACAACAGAAAAGCTCAAAAATTCTCAAACACATGGAAACTAAATAGCAGGTTGTTAAATAACGAATGGATTAAAAATGAGATCAAAGAAGAAATAAAAAAATTCCTAGAAACGAATGATAATGAGCACACAACAACTCAAAATTTATGAGACACAGCAAAAGCAGTACTGAGAGGGAAGTTTATAGCACTATAGGCACACTTTAAGAAGCTAGAAAAAGCTCAAATAAACAACTTAACCTTGCATCTAAAAAAACTAGAAAAAGAACAGCAAGTAAAGCCTAAATGTAGTAGAAGGAAGGAAATAATAAAGATCAGAGGAGAAATAAATGACATAGAGACTAAAGAAACAATACAGAGGATCAATGAAACTAGGAGCTGGTTTTTTGAAAAGGTAAAAAAGATTGATGAACCTTTAACTAGACTCACCAAGAAAAAGAGAGAGAGTATTCAAATAAATAAAATTAGAAATGAGAGTGGAGAAATAACAACTGACACAACAGAAATACAAAATATTGTAAGAAAATACTATGAAGAACTGTATGCTAAAAAACTAGACAACCTAGATGAAATGGACAAATTCCTTGAAACATACAATCTTCCAAAAATCAGTCTGGAAGAATCAGAAAACCTAAACAGACCGATTACACAAAATGAGATCAAAACAGTTATCAAAAAACTCCCAACAAAGAAAAGTCCTGGGTCTGATGGCTTCACAAGTGAATTCTACCAACTATTCAAAGAAGAACTAACTCCTATCCTTCTCAAGCTATTTCAAAAAAATTCAAGAGGAAGGAAAACTTCCAAGCTCCTTTTATGAGGCGAGCATAATTCTGATTTCAAAACCAGGCAAAGACAACACAAAGAAAGAAAATTATAGGCCAATATCCCTGATGAATATAGATGCTAAAATCCTCAACAAAATATTAGCAAACTGGATTCAACAATATATGGAAAAAATCATACACCATGATCAAGTGGGATTTATTCTGGGGATGCAAGGCTGGTACAATATTTGCAAATCTATCAATGTTATTTATCACATAAACAAAAGGAAGGAGAAAAACCACATGATAATTTCAAAAGATGCAGAAAAAGCATTTGATAAAATCCAGCACCCATTCATGATCAAAACTCTCAGCAAAGTGGGAATACAGGGAACATACCTCAACATGATAAAAGCCATGTATGACAAACCCACAGCTAACATCATACACAATGAGCAAAAATTAAAAGCAATCCCCTTAAGATCAGGAACAAGGCAGGGGTGCCCTCTTTCACCACTCTTATTCAACATAGTCCTGGAAGTCCTAGCCACAGCAATCAGACAAGAAGAAGAAATAAAAGGCATTCAAGTTAGAAAAGAAGAAGTAAAGCTATCATTATTTGCAGATGATATGATATTGTATATAGAAAATCCTAAAGTCTCGGTCAAAAAACTACTGGACCTGATAAATGAATTCAGCAAGGTGGCAGGATATAAAATCAATACTCAGAAATCAGAGGCATTTTTATACACCAACGATGAACAGTCAGAAAGAGAAATTAAGGAAACAATCCCCTTCACCATTGCAACCAAAAAAATAAAGTACCTGGAAGTACATTTAACCAAGGAGACTAAAGACTTGTACTCGGAAAATTATAAAACATTGATAAAAGAAATCAAGGATGATACAAACAAGTGGAAGCATATACCATGCTTATGGTTAGGGAGAATAAACATCATTAAAATGTCTATATTACCCAAAGTAATTTATAAATTCATTGCAATACCAATTAAAATACCAATAACATACTTTAAAGATATAGATCACATATTCCAAAAATTTATATGGAACAAAAAGAGAACACAAATAGCCTCAGCAATCTTAAAAAAGAAGAGTAAAGTGGGAGGTATCACACTTCCTGATATCAAGCTATACTACAAGGCCATTGTACTCAAAACAGCCTGGTACTAGCATAAGAACAGGCACATAGATCAATGGAACAGAACAGAGAACCCAGAAATAAACCCACAGCTCTATGGACAACTGATGTTTGACAAAGGAGGTAAGGAAATACAATGGAGTAAAGACAGCCTCTTCAACAAATGGTGTGGGGAAATTGGACAGCAACCTGCAAAAAAATAAAACTAGACTACCAACTTACACCATTCACAAAAATAAACTCAAAATGGATAAAAGACTTAAATGTAGGCCATGAAACCATAAGCATCTTAAAAGAAAATATAGACAGTAAGCTCTCCGACATCTCTCGCAGCGATATATTTGCTGACTTATCTCCACAGGCAAGGGAAATAAAAAACAGGATAAACAAATGGCACTATATCAAACTAAAAAGCTTTTGCACAGCCAAAGACAATAAGAACAGAATAAAAAGACAAACTACACAATGGGAGAACATATTTGACAATACATCTGATAAGGGGTTAATAACCAAAATTTATAAAAAACTTGTAAATCTCAACACCAGAAAGACAAACAATCCAATCAAAAAATGGGCAAAAGAAATGAATAAACACTTCTCCAAAGAGGATATACAGATGGCCAATAGACATATGAAGAAATGCTCAACATCATTAATCATTAGAAGAATGCAAGTTAAAACCACAATGAGATATCACCTCACACCAGTCAGAATGGCGCTCATCAACAAAACAACATAGAATAAGTGCTGGCGAGGATGTGGAGAAAAGGGAACCCTCCTACACTGCTGGTGGGAATGCAGACTGGTGCAGCCTCTGTGGAAAACAGTATGGAGATTCCTCAAAAAATTGAAAATTGAACTGCCTTTTGACCCAGCTATCCCACTTTTAGGAATATACCCCAAGGACACCATAGCACGGTTCCAGAAGGAGAAATGCACCCCCATGTTTATAGCAGCATTGTTCACAATAGCAAAGAGCTGGAAACAGCCCAAATGTCTGTCAGAGGACAAGTGGATTAAAAAGCTTTGGTACATATATACTATGGAATACTACTCAGCCAAAGAAATGATGACATCGGATCATTTACAATAACATGGATGGACCTTGATAACATTATATGGAGTGAAATAAGTAAATCAGAAAAAACTAAGAACTATATGAACCCATGCATAGATGGGACATAAAAATGAGACTCAGAGACATGGACAAGAATGTGATGGTAACAGGGAGTGGGGTGGAGGGGTGGGAGGGGGCAAGGAAGGAGAGAGAGGGGGTGGGGGGAAGGGTAGGGGCACAAAGAAAACCAGATAGAAGGTGACGGAGGACGATTTGACTTTGAGTGAGGGGTATGCAGCATAATCAAAGGTCAAAATAATCTGGAGATGTTTTCTCAGAACATATGTACCTTGATTTATCAATGTCACTGCATTAAAATTAATAAAAATAAGACCAAAAAAAGAGAATTGCTTGTATAGCAGATTCAGTCCAGAGTCAGTCCCTAGTTTACAACAATTATATCAAAAGTATCCATCAGGGAGGAGGATGATATTCAGGTAACTACTGTACACCTCAGTCAAAGTCTGTCGGCCAAGTATTTGCCAAAGTCAGAGCAAAGGATGCTGGGAAGATAGCTTTTCTGCTGCTCTTCTCCGACCAGTACCTCAGGCGGAGCAGCACTGCCCCTAAGGTAATATGCCATCGTCATTCACATACGGTCCAGTGAGAAGGCTGAAAAGGAATGGACAGCACCAGCTTGCCACTGTTTGTCTCTATGCTAATAGCCTTCTGTATCCTGTTTCTTTTATGCCTTGATATAATTTTCTTCTTCCATGCTGTGCACAGACATCATCATCTTTTAAGTTCCTGTCCCTGAGCACAGGAGCTTATAAAGAGAGCTAGAGAGTTGCCCACAGTCCTTCTAGTCCAGCCTTCTGTTAAGAATAATAATTTCCTTTTCATTTGACTAATGATGGGCTTATTGTTGTCACACGTCTTGCACATTTCTAGCCCTACATCCCTAATTTCCTTCTTTTTTTAAACTATTTTTATTGATTAATTTGTTTAGTGAGAGAGGAAAAAGGAGAGACAGAGAAAGAGAGAGAGATATCAATTTGTTCCTCTTATTTATGCATGCATTGTTTGATTCTTGTATGTGCGCTGACAGGAGATCAAACATATAACCTTGTTATATCGGGGCAATGCTCTAACCAACTGAGCTACATGGCCAGGGTGCTAATTTCCTTCTTGATGTTTCTATGTAGATAATGCTCCCTCACTTCAAACTGAAGCTGAGCTTGTAATATTCTCGTTCAAGTCGGCTACCCTGCAGTCTTCTCTTTCCCACAGTTAAGCAGACTCAAAGCCTTAGAGGCATCAATAATTTCAGTCCCTGTTTTGTCCCCAAAATAAGAGGCAGTGAGTAAGGATTGCCAGTTCTTCATCTGGAACACATCTCCACTCTTTCCAGCCTAGTTCTGGAACTCAGACCCTTCTTCCCATGCCTGACCCACTGTGCCACTCTCATGCCAGAGAACACCCATCCTACCCTCGTCAGGCCAAACACACATCGGAGTCAAATGAATTGGACTAAAGTATCTTTCCATTTTATCCTTGCTCTCTTTGGAACATTTTAGTGTTGCCAAAAATTAGAAGAAATGTGTGTGTGTGTGGTGTGTGTATGTGTGTGTGTGTATATGTTCTTTAATATGCTTTCAGAGCCCTCTATAATACAAATGTGATCTGCCTTTTTATTCTGATCTTCCAATCCTCTGCTAAAAGTTTTCTATAGCCATGTCAGTCTCCTCATCGCTCCCAGCACAATGCATAAACTTGTCAGCATCTCCCCGACCCCTTGGACATTTTCTCACTGTTTATCTGACTCAAACCTGACTCTACTCATGCATCAAATTTCAGCTCAAGATTCATTTTTTCATTAAGACTTCTTTTACCATATAGGGTCATTATACTTGTTGGTCAGCCTCCATGATCCATTCTCCACATTTGTCCATAACAGCAGAAATCCCAGTTTTTAGCTGGGCACATGAACATTCAGATGAAAGGGTAGAGTTTCCAAGCCCCTGCAGGCAGGTGTAATAAATGACCAAGCTGCAGCAAGTGGGATGTGCGTGGAAATAAAGTGTTTCCCTTCTGGGTCACACACTAGAGAGAAGGAGCATGACATTTGGGGGCATATGGATAAAAGCAAAAACAATTAGAATGGCAGAGCACAAAAAGGGACATTCAGATATTAGGTGACTTTGCAGAAAGAAGTTACCATAGAGCTTATGTGAGAGAAATAAGTTGTCTTGTTTAAACCATTATTGTTTTAGACTTCTATCACAGAAGTCAGATCTATATCTTAATTCATTTTACATTATTTACTAATATGTTACTCAACTACTTATTCCTATAAACATCCTAGATGGTTAGTTATCTTCCAGCTTATTTACATATTCCTCATGCAATGTAAAGAGGGACCATGACTTTTGTGTATACAGCCACCTCCAATGCAGGTCCTCCCCCACACACGAGGTCCAGTACAGCACATTAAGAATTTAATAAATATAGCCTGACCAGGTGGTATCACAGCAGATAGATTGTTGATCTAGGACACTGAGGACCCAGGTTCAAAACCCTGAGGTCACTGTCTTGAGCACAGGCCCATCGAGTTTGAGCAGGGGCTCACCAGCTTGAGTACAGGGTTGCCAGCTTGAGCATCAGATCATAGACATGTCCCCATTGTCACTGGCTTGAGCCCAGAGGTCACTGGCTTGAAGCCCAAGATCACTGGCTTGAACCCAAAGTCACTGGCTTGAGCAAGGGGTCATTGGCTCAGCTGGAGCCCTCTGGTCAAGGCACATATGAGAAGCAATCAATGAACACCTAAAGTGCCTCAACGAAGAGTTGATGATTCTCATTTCCCTTCCTGTCTTCCTGTCCCCCTCTCTGTCTGTCTCTCTCATTTTAAAAAAATAATTTAATAAATAGACTCACACTCTGATTATTATCATTGGAGAATTAACTATTTCACATAAGCACATTTACAAATAAAAGAAAAATGTACCTTAAACTTCAAAAATATTTAAAAGAATTTTCTTGAACAAAACATCTGAAACTGTATTTTGTTCTTTGCTGGCATACTATACTGAAGGTAATAAATGTAATTCAGTTGATGCTTTTTGTCTCAAGATCATAATTATCAATGTTCATTTTGTATTACTCTCTATCTCAGTAACAACTAAAGGATATCAAGTACCTAAATAAGAAATACCTGGGAAACCTTTTACAATACCTTTTATGTATATATATCTAATTATAAAAGCAATACTAATTCATTACAGAACACTTAGAACATACAGAAAGTATATGTAAAACATTCTAAATTCTTACATTGTATCAGTAATGTTTTTCTTGTCTTCTCTTAGATTATCAATTATTTTTTTCATTTTTCTTCATACCATTAGTGTGTTGCTTCCAACATCTCTTCCCTTCTTCCCTAAAATTTGCTTTCATTATTCTTCTGTGATTCTGTGAACTAAAATATAAGATATTCAAGTTTCCTGGAATTATGTAATGATGCAAAAGAAGTATGTACTATGGGAGAAGTAAAACGTTCTGCCATAAGCAAAAGGACTGTTTTCACATAAACCCATTATTTCTCCCTGACTTTGGGGGTAGGCAATATCAAGCCAATCTTAGAGTATTTCCTGAAGAAGACACCGTAGGATGCAAGAATTGGGGGCCTTTGAATTATTCCCAACTGTGTTCCTTCATCCCCCTTGGTTACTAAGACTTCTAAACCAGCAGAACCAAGAATTAAAGGGGTAGAAGCAAAATGTTTGTGAATCAATAAATATAATAGAGAGATGTGTCACTTGGGTCATGTTCCTCTGTATTCTGGATTATGAAAATATATAACATACATTGGTAATTGGTGCAATGCAGTTGACAAGCCACCCTGGTCACCTGTCAGCCTCCAGAGTCTCAGGGTTAACTTCCCTTGCTGGCATAGAGGCATGTATGAGGGAAAACCCAAGTGTTAACCCCATGCATGGCTACTGTGAATAAAATAAAGTTTGGAAAATTACAATGGATTATTTTATAAACTTTATCTGTTGCAAATCAAGATGAGGCCTCTTTACTGGAAGAAAGAAACACATGCCATGGAACATGGTGTAGAGCTATTGATCTAGAGGGGAAAATATATAAGGGGACAATAGCATATGACTGTGGTCTCATATCAAGACTGATCAATCCTCTGGCTCTACATCATAATGCAGTTTGCCAAACCTTCAATCATCTCGTTTGTCGTGTGAGCCGGTATTGTTCCACTACATTAACAGCATCTCCTTGATGGGACTAGGAGAGCAAGAGGCAGCAGGCACTCCAGATATCTTGGACTAACACATATGCTCTAAAATTTAGAAAATAATTTTAAAGAAAAGTCACAACCTGCCATCAGACTAAAGTTCCTATGAATCCATAACTGACACATTTTCTAAGTGGCACAGAAATACAAAGGCTTCTTAGAGTTTTAGAAACAACATATGCCAAACTCAAGTATGCTGTTTGATACTATTTTCTGAGTCACCCAAAGGGCTGTTACCATGGACAATACCCTAAAGCAAGAGAAAGCTATCCAGTACAAATCATTTTTTCTAGTTTTCCCTTATGACCATGAAGCTGCAGTTATGTTTCAAGTCTCTGAGGCTGATTAAAATACTGTATAAAGCCTGTTGCAAAACTGGAGAGAGAAATCACAGAGGTCACATCTGGGTTTTGAAACAGTTACCCTCTTTTCAGCAAACTGTTTTTTAAACGTCTGTCTGCTAATAGTCCTACTAGGAACTGGACACATGCCCACAGGATATGAGCAAGTGGTAGCTTATATTCTGCTGAATTGTTATTCATCGTGAACTTGGTATTATCTGATACATCAACCAACAAAACTTTGCCCAACAATTTCTCACTACCAAGTAGAAGTAATATATGCAAGATGGTGCTTGAGACAGTCATAAGGCATAAATATTTTGCATGAGAAGATGTAGCTATTTTGCTCAACATAATGTCTGTATAGTTCATCCATGTTGTTGCATGAATCAGCAGTTCATTCATTTGTATTATTCAGTAGTATTTAATAATCTGTGTATGTGTGTGTATGCATGTATACTAGAAGAAATAAGGTAATCACTGATACTCATAAAATTCATTTATCACCCCAAAGCTGTAAGATAACACTTTGTAAATTGGAGTGTACTATTATATGGTGCTAAATATGCTCTGAGCCATTGACAAATACATGTTCTGCATCCCAGATCCATAATACACAGAACTGTGACTTCAATGGACTGAACTTCATCCCTCCAAAATTCATATGTTGAAACATTAACCCCTTGTACCTCAAAATGGGACTGTGTTGGAGATGGAGCCTTTAAAGAACTAATTTATGGTAAACTGGGAACATATGGTTGGGCCCTAATCAAATATGACTGGTGTCCTCATAAAAAGAGTAGATTAGGATAAATAAGATGTGGTACATGTATATAATGGAATATTACTTAGATATAAAAAAGATGAAATCTGACCATTTGTGACAACATGGATAGACCTAGAGGGAATTATGCTAAGTGAGATAGGTCAGACAGAGAAAAACAAATGCCATTTTATTTTACTTATATGTGGAATCTGATAATCAGAATAAATAAACAAAACAGACACAAACTCATAAACACAGAGAACAAACTGATGGTTGCCAGATGGGTAAAGGCTTAGGGAATAATTTTAAAAAGTGAAAGGAATTTACAACTTGTCAGTTATAAAAATAGTCATAATGATGTAAAATAAAATCCAGCATAGGAAACATCAATAATATTTTAATCTCTATATATAATGTCAGATGGGTACTAGATTTATCAGGGTAATCACTTCATAAGTTATATAAATGTCTAATCACTATGTTGTATACCTGAAACTAATAAAATACTGTATGTCAATTGTAATTAAAAAATACATTTTTAAGAAAATATATATAGCCTGACCAGGCGGTGGCATAGTGGATAGAGCACCAGACTGGGACGTGGAAGACCCAAGTTTGAAACCCCAAGGTTGCCAGCTTGAGCACAGGCTCATCCGGCTTTAGCATGAGGTCACTGGCTTGGTCGTGGGATCATAGACATGACCCCATGTTCACTTGCTTGAGCCCAAAAGTCACTGGCTTGAACCCCAAGGTCACTGGCTTGAGCTCAAGGTCACCAGCTTGAGCAAGGGATCACTTGCTCTGCTGTAGACCCCTCCCCACCTTCAAGGAACATGTGAGAAAGCAATCGATGAACAACTGAGGTGCCACAACGAAGAATTGATGCTTCTCATCTCTCTCCCTTCCTGTCTGTCTGTCCCTATCTGTCCCTCTCTCTGTCTCTGTCATACACACACAAAAAGAATATAAATATAAAAAATAAAGAGTAGACTAGGACACAGATACAGAGAGAAAAACATATAAAAACAGAGAAAGAAGACAGATACCTACAAGCCAAGAAGAGGGGTCTCAGAAGAAACCAACCCTGATGACAACTTGATCTTAGACTTCTGGCCTCCAGAATTATGAGAAAATGAATTTATGTTGTTTAAGCCACCTAGTCTGCAGTTCTTTGCTATTATAGCCTTAGTAGACTAAGACAATGACTCAAGTGATATCACAAATCGCAAGAGCATTAAATGACTCACAAAAATGTTGCTTCTGCCTCCATGACTCTTGGCCTTACTGACCGATGAGCCTTAGTATGCAAGGTGTGCTAAGGGATGAGGAGTTCGGCAGTCTCAGGCTCCCATTCTGTAATGTGGCACAGTTCTTGCCTGCCCCCACGGAGTCACCTCACAGAACACTTAGGGAAGGATAAAAGACAGACTAATCTGAGACACTGAACATTTGTTAAAAGGCTGAAATCACCAAAGAGATTAAATTATTACCCACCGTGACTCTTGAAGATAATTAAACATTTTTTAACAGCTAAGCCTGATATCCCCTTTTAAATGAAAAATCAGATGTGGAATTTGAGATATTTTTAATATTGGTTAAACTTAATCTTCAAAACAATATAATTTTTCTCATATGAAAAGCAAGACTTTCCTTGAAAAACAGTTACATTTTAAGTTTTCAGGAAAAAAGTGACAAAATTTTCTCTTATTTTTCCAAGACTTTCTTGAAGTCCTCAATGGTTAACAATCTAAGCTACAGATAGAATTGGCTTCCCCTGTCAAAAACACTTACAATGGAAGACAACTACTCTTTTCATTTTCATCTGTTATATGGCTGCCGTTTCAATAGTTTACTTCTTTCATTGATTCAGCCATTGGTCACACCATTCAGGCTTGCAGGACCTTTAGCTAGCTTGAATGTCACAGAGCTGGTTGCCAGGCTCTCTGTTCAAAAGCAGAAACCCTCACATATATTCTAAGTCTCTAACATTGCCGTGTTTGTTTTTACAAACCAGTTTTTGTTTCAACCAAATAAAATATGATTTTGCCCAAATAGGCTCTGAGTTACCAACATAACATGTATATTAACTCATGTTTATGAATTCATATTTTGCAGCCAATCTCATTACACTCTAAAGCCGTGATGGTGAACCTTTTTATAAAAACGACCCACTTTTGCTTTGCTGGTCAACTTGGTTCCTCCCACCCACTAGTGGGTGTTCCAGCTTTCATGGTGGGCGGTAGCGGAGCAATGAAATGGCACCGCGATTGGCCCACTATGAAAGCTGGACTTCCCACTAGTGGGCAGGAGGGACCAGGTTGACCAGCACTGCAAAAGTGGGCGGTTTTTATAAAAAGGTTCTCCATAAGGGCTCTAAAGGAATTCAAAAACATCCATCACAATTAGAAACTATTGATAGAGGATCCTAAGAACATTGTTGTGTTTAGCTACAAAAATGGTTATTAGAATTAGCTATACAACTAACAACTATCAATTTGAAATGTAGACAGGATAGAATTTAGAGGCCTTCTTTAGTATTAAAAGTCCCAGGACACTCTCATAGAGAAAAATCACAGTGTAAATAGCACAAATATCAATACTAAGTTTATAAATAATTTGATCCTGTTGATTCTACTGCAGAAAAGAAAATGCAAAATTGTTTAATCTGACAAATATAATCAACAAAAGGCTTAGAGTCCTTGAGTGCTTTTATTCAAACAAGAAGGTATAATGAAAAGATGTAGGGTTTAGGGTGAAGAAATGATGGGATGAGGCTAATCACAATCTATTCCTGAGTCACAAAGAGGTGAAGTAAAAACCTGAAGTGGAACTAAGGTAGATAGTGTTACTAAGTATAAAAGAAGTAAATCAATTTGGCCTTTTGATCAATTACTGTCAAAGATTAAGAACTTGAATTTTTGTCTTGGACAGTCATTTGTTAATTTGTCATTCAATAAAATGGGGAATATAGGAAAAAGTGCTATTTTCATAAAACGGTGGGTAGAGATAGAGCTGAGAAATGAGAACATACTGACTGAATTTACCAGTGAGACACCTATGTTGTGAAGCCCAGTATGCAGGGAGATACTGGGATTATCTGGTTAACACTAACCTTTGGGTGGGATCAGAAATCATGGGGCTGCTGAAGCTATGGGAATAAGTAAGATCACTCAGGAACAGTTTAAAAATTGAGAACATGTGAGGGTTAGAAAAGAAACTTGGCAAATAACCGTATCCAAGAGATGGGCTAAGAAAGCACTGTCTATAAAAAGAGATTAACATGTAACCACCAAAGGGCAGGAAGTAAATAAGAAGTAAGAGTTGTTACCAAATAGTCACAAGGATGTAAAGGACAGCATAGGCAATATGGTTAATAATATTATAATAACTCTGTAAGGTTCCTGGTGGATACTGGAAATATTGGGTTGGTGGAGGGGACACTTTGTAAAGTATGATTGTCTAATAAAGAAAAGAAAAAGAGAAAGGGAGCTCAGGACTCACTCCATCTTTTGTTTCTCTTGTTGAAATATAAATGCGCTTCTTTAAAAAAAAAAAAAAAGCAAGCCCTGGCCGGTTGGCTCAGCGGTAGAACGTCGGCCTGGCGTGCGGGGGACCCGGGTTCGATTCCCAGCCAGGGCACATAGGAGAAGCACCCATTTGCTTCTCCACACACCCCCCACCTCCTTCTTCTTCTCTGTCTCTCTCTTCCCCTCCCGCAGCCAAGGCTCCATTGGAGCAAAGATGGCCCAGGCGCTGGGGATGGCTCCTTGGCCTCTGCCCCAGGCGCTAGAGTGGCTCTGGTCGCAGCAGAGCGACGCCCCGGAGGGGTAGAGCATCACCCCCTGGTGGGCAGAGCGTTGCCCCTGGTGGGCGTTCCGGGTGGATCCGCATGCGGGAGTCTGTCTGACTGTCTCTCCCCGTTTCCAGCTTCAGAAAAATACAAAAAAAAAAAAATGTTGTTACAGAAGCAAAAAGAACAGAAAGTGTCCAGAATATAAAGAAAATCAAGTCACAAATGTCCTTAAGAGGTCACTAAGAGTGTTTCTAAGAGTTAGTGATAGGAAGCCATTAAATGCTACATGGACAAGGAAGAGTTTTAGAGAATTGTGGAGGGAGGAGTCACAGCAGCACACTGTAGAGCAGCGAATAGGAGGGGACAAAGAAAACTGATCGGCATGCTCTCTGGTTTCTCTCCCCCTCAGAAAAATCCTTTTTTCATGGTGATAGCAATGAGAAAAGTCACTTATATTTCTCAGGATCACATGAAGGGTAACCTCATACAAGGGGTGCAAATAAAACATCTGGGGCCACCCCTTTGTTTCACACACATTTTAAAAGTCTATAGAGAGTTAAATAGAATTTCAGAATAAAAATGCTTTTTAAAAAACATCTTCAGTATGTTGGGCACTTTCTAAATTGTTCAGATAAATTTTCCTTATTTAATCCTTATACTAGCACTTCTAAATTGGGTAATTATACCTGATTATAGGATTTAAGAATTAGGCTCATAAATATTAACTTCCTGCAGTCCAAAAGAAAGCAAAATGGAAGAGTTGGGAGGCCGAGCTTCAGCTGCTTAGACCCAAAGCTCATCCATTCTTTACCAGGGTTTCTTCACTTCTTAGTATATCCTTCTATTACGGCCCCAGGGCAGGGACAAATTCGCAGACTGTCCTTGGGCTGTGGCTATACTGTCATATTTCCTTAGGCCATCATCCCAAAGCTGTCTTTGGGGCAGAACTCAATATTTTCTCCTTGAGAATTAGCTAACATTCTTTGTCTCCCTTTCCCAAAAGTCAGAGGTAAAAACACATCAAATGAGCTCATGCAGTAACCTCATCATTTCACAATTTATAGAGTTCATTCAAATAATCATTTTTAAATGATTTTATTTGTATAATTAACTCACTTGTGGCTAATTATATCAACTCTAAATAATATAAATGCTTCCTTTTTTATTAGAAGATTATATGATTAATGTGGGAAATTGGAAAAGTTTAGAAGTTCTCTTAACTGACATCCACTTAACAGACTTTCAAGATTAATTAACAATCTTTATTTTTTCTGTACAACATACTGACTATGCCCACTAATGCCGGGACGTGCTGGTGGCGGGTGAGCCTCTGGTGTGTCTGCCATGTCGCCTCTCATGGGTTGATTTGTATGCTTACCAAAGTAAGGTTATTTATTATTAAGCTCATTTATGCCTGTTGTACCTATTAATGTGTTTATGTAGGGTAACTAAATGTCACATAAACCAAGAAAAGACAAGTATAAAAAGAAAGAGCTATTGAGTCTATAAAAATGATTTGAATTCTTTGGAAAGACTTGATAAAGATAAGTAATTAAAATTTTTTGTTGAATTGACTGTGGGTATAATAATTTTTTAATCATAATAATCTACATGCAGATTGGTTCCAGACCTCTTTCCTTTTGAAATCTTTACTAAAGAAGACAAAGTGGGAGTAGTTTGTATAAGAAGAAAAAATGTGGAACTCTAGTTAGCAGAACTTGAGTTACAAACAAAAAAGTGTATCCAGAAAATAAATGAGCATTTGTTGGGTTGAAAGTTTAAATAAACGGTTTAGCTATTTCGGTGTGGACATATTTTTCTTTTGATTCTCCACTTTAAGGGTTTAACTGATCAACTACCTATCAGAATCATGCTTGGTAAAGATCATCCATTATATAACCAGCAACAGTGTTAATCATGACTGTTAGTTAATACTGTAGCATATTTATTTCCTCTAGTCTTTTCCCTTCTACTGTTTTATATGCATTGGGATTATGGCATAGCGTATGTTTAACATCAGGGGTCCCCAAACTACGGCCCACGGGCCACATGCGGCCCCCTGAGGCCATTTATCTGGCCCCCGCTGCACTTCCGGAAGGGGCACCTCTTTCATTGGTGGTCAGTGACAGGAGCATAGTTCCCATTGAAATACTGGTCAGCTTGTTGATTTAAATTTACTTGTTCTTTATTTTAAATATTGTATTTGTTCCCATTTTGTTTTCTTACTTTAAAATAAGATATGTGCAGTGTGCATAAGGATTTGTTCATAGTTTTTTTATAGTCTGGCCCTCCAATGGTCTGAGGGCCATTGTGTAAAAAGTTTGTGCCCCTGTGTAAAAAGTTTGGGGACCCTTGTGTAAAAAGTTTGGGGCCCCCTGTGTAAAAAGTTTGGGGACCCTTGTTTTACATGGATTAGTATTAGATCATGCCATGCATACAAATTTGTAGCTCTCTTATTTAATGACATTATATAGCAAGCATTTCCCCTTATATAAATCATTTTTTCCCAAACCTACTTTATTTTATTGTGCTGTATTATTATAACAGACTGTTTCATATACAATAAAAAAATGCATAGCTCAATGACTTTTGCTATTTTTATATGCCTATATACAGAAAACTTAAATCAAAATATAAAACATAACCATCATCACCCCCAGAAAGTTCCCTCATGCCCTTTTCCAGTCAATTACCACCATGACCACCACCACCTCCAAGATACCGACTTTCTGATTTTTATTGCCACGGAATACATTTGCCTGCTCTTGGATTTCATATAAATGAAACCATACAGCCTGTATTCTTTCATGTTTGGCTTCTTTAGTTCGAGCTCATGTTTTAAGACTCGTTCATGTTGTTCGTTCTCAGTAGCTCGTTCCTTTTTATTGATGAGTCATGTTCCATTGTATGAATATTTTACAGGTAACTGTGCCTTCTCCTGTTGTGATGAACATGTGGTGGCTCCCAGTTTTTAAGGATGCTATGACCATCCTGGTACAAGACACTTTGTAAACATATGTTTTCATTCCAGGGTCATTAAGTAGTGTATATTGAACTTTATAAGAATCTACCAACTTTTCAAAAGAGTTATATCATTTCACATCCCCATCAACAAAGTATGAGAGTTCTAGTTACTTTAGGATCTTACCTTATTGGGTATTCTCAATATATTTATTTTATTCATTCTTTGGACATAAAATCTCATTATAGCTCTGATGTGATTTTAATGTTGAATAATAAAGTTAGGCCTCTTTTTTTAAAAAAAAAAATTATTTATTTATTTTTAAAGAGGAGAGAGAGACAGAGAGAGAGAAGGGGGGAGGAGCTGGAAGCATCAACTCCCATATGTGCCTTGACCAGGCAAGCCCAGGGTTTCAAACCAGCAACCTCAGCATTTCCAGGTCAATACTTTACCCATTGTGCCACCACAGGTCAGGCCAAGTTAGGCCTCTTATGATGTTCTATAAACATTCTTTCAATAGCTGAGTTTATTTCATGTTGTGGATACACTGTATTCACCTTTCAGCTAGATCTTTCCTCCCCATCCTAACTAATTGCTCTCTAATATCTTGCCCCAGAAGAGCAGCTCCATGTTACCATAAATTATCTCATATCTATTTACTTAAATGTTTTCATTTGCTTTATATATTTATTAGTATACAAATGCCATAAAGTTAGCAATTTAGCCTATCTTATTTACAACTACATCCCCAATGGCAAGACCAGATTAGCACAATATTTGTTGAATGAATTCTTTAACCAATCAGATATTATCTGATATTTCCCCTGCCATTTGCTGTTGCTTCTTTACATACTGAATCTTCCTGCTCACGTCACTATGGGCAAACAAGCACTGTGTAGTTAGGTCCTCAGAGATGAAAGTATAGCAGAAATGCAGAGTAGAGTCCTTCTGGCTTTCAGGTTTCGAGGTAGATTTTTTTTTAAAAAACACTTGGCAGAGAAAATAGGTTTGAGAGTTTTGTTTCTTCATTAGTGCTTTCTTCTTGGCATTTTCAAGTCTGTAAAAACACAGACTTCTATTACTGGCTCCACAGAAGAGGGGTTAGTGGGCATATTTTTTTTGCTGAAATATTAAAGTAAGACCCCTTCCATGGAAAGCTTTAGATGATCTGGATTATCAGGGTTTAGGAGCACAAACTGACTAGGGAAAAGTTCAGAAATAGAGGTGGAGTCGAGCACCAAATCAAAACAATGAACAAGAAAAGAGAATAAAAACCTGATTAGACCTGGTCATCTCAAGGCCTAAAATTCCACTTGGGTGTCCATACAGGATTATTTCAGATGTCATAGGATTCCTGAACGCTAGCTCCTCTGTACTTTCTAGTAACTGGTTTGAATAGATACACTTGAACAGTAAACCTCCAGAGAGGTGACTCGTTACATTGTTTGCTATCTACTCCTATGAACAGATGATTTTTTTCTCAAATATAAATATATATTTTTCATATCAATCTAATTTTCTCTATTTCTACTGTGGCCATTAATTTTTTTCACATTGCCTCTTACCCAAACCACTGTGATAACCCCCCCAGCAAGTTCCTTTACTTTTTTTCTATTACCCCAATGCAATCTGCCCTGAACATAGCAGTAAGAATTATCTTAAGGCATCATTCAGATCGTGTCATTTCCCAGCTTAAATTCTTCCCAGGGATTCTCATTGCACCTAGAACAAACTTCAAACTCTTGACTATTACTTCTAAAGTGTGAAAATATACAAAGACCAACCAAATAAGAAAAAGAAGGCAATCTATTCTGAGCTTGCATCGTAATCAGTCACCATCACTTGCATTTTGGCACTCAAATAGGCAGAGGAGTGGGAAAATTATCATGGAAAAGTGGAAGGCTTCTAAGCCTCCTTGAAGGCTGTGGGCATGGAGAAGCTATAGGTAGTCTAATTATGAGGTATCCTATGCAATTGGGTAGGGGTTCATAGTTGGCTTTCTCTGGTTGGTCTCAAGTTGGAAGCAAGGACGAAAAGTAGGGAATTGTCAGCTATTAATCAAACCCTGGCCCTTCAGTATTTTACAGAAGTTATTATTTAGCTTCCTGGATTGTCATTAGAGATAGCGGTCTGGCTTTTTGCAAGTCTGATTTATAGTAGACTGGTTTCCTGAGATGATTAGGAGTTGGTTTCCTGGGCAGGTTGTGGGGACAAAGTTCTCTTTTAATAATATATGGTCTATTGTCCATTTGTATATTCAATGTCTCTAAATCCTGTCTCATGAATTCCCCACCCTCTGCTATGGTTTTATCCCCTTCTTCTTTACCCCTTTGCTCACAGGAACTAATCAAAACAGGTCCTGATAAGTTCACAGAACTTCACACTCAGCCCTGCCTCCCAGCCTTTTTATATGCTGCTGGCATAGCTAATTCCTCCTCACTCTTTATATCTCAGCTTAAATCTAATTTCTTTAGACAGCCTCTCCCAGAGCTCTCTATTTAAAATCAGTTTGCATCATCACTGCTTAAGTAGGTACTAACCATTATTTGTTTTCTTCATTTTGTTTATAATTTTCTGATTATTCTTATTTATTTTCCTTTTCCTTTTTCATCTCTCTGCTCCATTGAACTGCAAGTTATGGAAGCAGGATCCAATATTTGCCATTATGTTTCTATTACCTAAAAAAGTGCCTAGAAAGAATAGGCCTTGAATAGAAATTTATTAAAAGGATATTTAGTCTGTCACTTGACTCCTCTTATCGGGTTTTTAAAACCACTAAATTAGAAAGCTTTACATATGCTATGGACTTTTACAAAAATTAAAAATATCATATCAAACCAGCAAGACTAATATTTTAAATTGGAGATATTGTTATACTTATGGGATGGATAAATCATTATTTTTAAATTTTATTCTTCAACTACTGTGCTTCTAACAAAATTATAATTCAAATCTATGGTACATGCTGAAATTATTCTCTATAATTGATGTTACTTAATAAAATAATCCAAAATATCTAATAGGACAACAAAAACACTAGAAATAAGAAACAAAGAAAATGCATTATAAATTTAGTTATGATTCTCTGCATTCTAGTAAACTGATAAATACTATAAGAATACTACAGTTTGATAACAGACTTTAAATAATTTAGTGCTGTGCAATAAATGGAATGGTAAAATCCCATAGAGTGACTTTTAGCAGTTTTTTGACAATTTAGAAAGTATATCAACATTGTCCAGTGGTTCATATTCATCTTTAATGATAGTGGATGGAGAACTTCAGCTCCTGCTTCTTATATGGGAGTTTAGGAATGAAGAAAGAAGAAACCATTTTAGTTATTTGGAATCTGACCAAACAGGAATATAGCTTTATCATTTTACTCAAAAATTATCCTTTCCCTAAATTGTACTTTCCTATTAAACTGTCAATCTAAGAGAGGATGAGAAAACATGAGCTTTTTTTCCTGTATACAAATATCAATTAGGATACTGTTCTTTCTTAAATCCATAAATCAGAACACTGATGGACACCAAACAGGAGTATTGAAATTGAAGATGCTGTAGAAATGTGTTCCCATCATTTCCTTTTTCCTTCCAGAATCAACTGTGGACACAGAATAGGGAGGAACATTATCTTTGCCATTATCCAATTGACGTAAGTGACAAGGAATCAAAATCTCTTTTGTAGTCCTTTGAGGGGCTGGAGAAGAGAGGTGGGAGGGGCAAGAGCTGCTCCCTTTATCTTGACACCTTTTAAAACCAGGGAATCCATTTAATGTTGTGTGCATTATTCCAAAATGGTAATTACCCTGAAAATGTATGATAAACACATGCTAATGAGATAAGCCAACAAGGGCAAAAAATCCACTTTAATAATGCAATCATAAGAGAAAGAGTTTTACGTAGATATGGGGAAATTATCATAAATGTCAAGGCTCACAAAATATAATAAAAAGGATTGATGTGTTTTATACATGCTAAATCACTGATGGGGATTTATTATCTACAGAAGACTCCCAGCTGACAGAAAAACAGGCTCACCATCACATAACAATAACTTTTGAAAAACATTACCATTTAATTTTATATTTTTCTCTCCTTTTACTGTGAACTCATAAATCCAATAAACTCCCATGCACTAAAAGGATTATCAAATCTTTTGAAAGAGGTATGACATGTATTCTGTTACTATTTGCATAAAAAAAAACAATTAGAAAAGATATCAGTTATTTTCATAAGTATGATATCTATTTTTCTCTCAGGAATGAATACCAACATCTCTTATTATCAAGACCGTAATGAAAATGCATATGAAATAAGTGTTTTTTCAAGATAAAATTAAGTACAGGGAAGAAAGAGTTAAGTTTCACACTAAAAAAATTTAAACCCACAGAACACCTACTACATAAGGCCACCCCATGAAGACTGGGAGTCATAGCAGATCTGTTTAATACATAGAAACAAACACAAAGAGAGAGTCAAAATGGGGAAACAAAGAAACAGTTAAATGAAAAACACAGGATAACTCTGGAGAAAAAAAGCTAAATGAAATGGAGATAAGCAATTTATCAGATAAATGTTCAAAGTAATGGTTATAAGGATGCTCAAGGAACATAGTGAGAACTACAACAGCATGAAAAAGGACACAGAAACCATAAAAAGGACCATTACAAAATGAAGAATACAATATCTGACATCAAGAATACACTGGAAGAAATAAACAGTAGGTTGAATGAAGCAGAAGACTGAATCAATGATTAGGAAAACAAGGTAGAAAAAAAAAATTGAGCAGCAAAAAGAAAAAATAATTTAAAAGAATGAGGATATCTTAAGAAATCTTTAGGACAACATCAAACATAACAACATCTGCATCCTAGAGGTTCCAGAAGGAGAAAAGGCAAGAAATCAAGAACCTATTTGAGGAAATAATGACCAAAAACGTCCCTAACCTTTTGAAGGAAAAAGACACACAAGTCCAGAAAGCATAGAGAGTCCCTATCAAGATGAATCCAAAGAGGCCCACACTAAGACACCTCATCATTAAAATGGCAAAGTTTAAAGAAAAAGAGTCTTCAAAACAGCAAGAAAAAAGCAGTAAGTTACCCACAATGGAGCTTCCATAAGACTGTCAGCTAATTTCTCAAAAAAAACATTTCAGGCCAGAAGAGACTGGCATAAAATATCCAAAGTGATAAAAAGCAAGAACCTAGAAACCAAGACTACTTTACACAACAAGGCTATCATTTACAATTGAAGGAGAAATAAAGAGCTTCCCTGACAAGAAAAAGCTAAAGGAGTTTGTTACCTTCAAACCAGGTAGTGTTAAAGGGCCTGGAAGAAGGAAGGAGAGGAGGAGAAGGGGGAGGAAGAGGAGGAGGGGCAGGCAGATGGGAGGGGGAAGAAGATGGGGAGGTGGAGGGGAGGGGAAGGGGGAGGAAGAGGGGGGAGAGGAGGAGGGGCGGGCGATGGGAGGGGAGAAGGATGGAAAGGAGGATGGAGAGGAGGATGGGGAGGAGGATGGGGAGGAGGATGGGGAGGAGGATGGGGAGGAGAAGGGGGAGGAGAAGGGGGAGGAGAAGGGGGAGGGAGAGAGGAGGAGGGGCAGGTGAATGGGAGGGGGAAGAAGATGGGGAGGTGGAGGAGGGGGGGAGGGGACATGAGGAGGGGGAGGAGAAGGACAAGGAGAAAAAAGAAAAGAAACAGGAACTTAGTTAAAAGAATAAATATATGTGTACCTACAAAAATCAATAAATATATACCTAACAATAATCATTTTAAATGTAAATGGATAAATAATCCAATCAAAAGACATTTGTTCTAATTCTATGAAATACGGCATTGTTATCTTGATAGGAATTGCATTGAATCGATAGATAACTTTGGGTAGTATGGACATTTTAATGATGTTAATTTTTCCTATTTATGAACACAGCATATGCTTCCACTCATCTGTTTTTTCTTCAATTTCTCTCCTCAGTATCTTACGATTTTCTGAGTACAGATCTTTTACATCTTTGGTTAAATTTATTCCTAGATATTTTATTCCTTTTGAAACAACAGTGATTGCTCTTTGCCTGACCAGGCGGTGGCACAGTGGATAGAGCATCAAACTGGGACACAGAGGATCCAAACTTGAGCGCAGCTTGAGCGCAGGGTCACTGGCTTGAATGTGGGATCATAGACGTGACCCCATGTCTGCTGGTTTGAGACCAAAGGACACTGACTTGAAGCCCAAGGTAGCTGGCTTGAGCAAGGGGTAACTCTTTCTGCTGGAACCCCCAGGTCAAGGCACACATGAGAAAGCAATCAGTGAACAACCAAGGTGCTGCAACGAAGAATTGATGCTCCTCATCTCTCTCTCTCTCTCTGCCTGTCTGTCTCTATCTGTCCCTCTCTGTGTCTCTCTCTCTGTCTCTGTCACACACACAAAAAATAGTGATTGCTCTTTACCTTAAATGCATACCACCCCCATGGCCTTTCCTTTGTACTGCAGGGCTTCTCCGATGCTGCTACAGAGCACCAGACCCCTGGGACACCCTCCCAGGCACTGACGTGCAGCCTGTGGAGTGTGCAAATCAATGGTCAGTGCTTCTCCAGGCAATCGTCAGACAGATCACTCTGAGAGGCCTTCTATACACTCCTTATAAGGTCTTTGTGTGAGCAAGCTACACCGGGTACCAATTCAATAATACCCCTTTATATTGATAATAACTTGTCTTCTTCCCTTTTCAAGTCCTCCCACTCTCTCCCATCTCTGTACAATCACCTGCCATATTAATTACCTTCCCGGAAGCCCTTATCTCAGAACTGACCTACAAGGGGAACCCAGGCTAAGACATCTCTTATGCATCCCTTGCTGGTGTTTGTTTTGCCATATGTATGCATTAATTTTATTTTAAAATCCTTACCTACATTCACATTAATTTTTATAGATCATGCATTCCTCTCATAATTATCACATGCAAAGACGTCTTGATGTCTCTGGTTCATTGACAATTGTTACTATGGACTATACGCTTAAAGAGATTTCTCATGTCAGGGAAGATGCTACATTTAGAATCACAGCAGAGAATAACAATGAACATAGAAAATTCTAGTCAGTGGAGTATCAAACCAGGAAATTCAAAGATAAGGTATACAATTAGGAATTGACAACATTCCCATGGTAATCGAGCCAGAATTCCTTTCTTCTTTTTATAAAATAGCACGATAATGTTTACTTCTCGGGAAACTGAAACAAGTTTTTAATGATTTTCAAGTACTTCTTGAGGGCTTGCGGGCTGAGATTTCACAATGCATTATAAATTTAAACTAGTCACAGTTCTCCAAAGACTGAAGTGAATAGCAAGTCCCCTGAGCAAGGTGTCAAAAAATATTAATCCTTGATTCACCTCTGCCTCATTTTTGTTATAATATTTAGGCAAGAAATTTAAGCTTTCTAAGCCTCAGTTTCCTCATCTTTAAAGCAAAGGTAACGTTAGCTCTGCCAAATTGCAAATATGTGCGGAAGCTCCTAGCAAACTATAAAGTACAGTGTGGAATCAGAGCACTATTGCATCCATGGGAAAGTGTACATCACCCGTCACTGAGAGAGAAAAAAGTCTCCCTAAGAGAAGCCCAGACTGGAGAGTTTTGAAGCGAAGTCCCCACGTACAATGCAATAATTTCATACATTCATACACACTGCAAAAGGTTTACCACAAGAAGGCCAGTTAACACATCCTTCACCTCATGTAATTAGTTTTTTATGGTAAGAATACTTAAGACCTACTTTTTTAAATCAACTTTCAAGTATACAATACAGTGGTGTTAACTATAGTTACCAGGCTACAAACTGTACCCCAGAACTTATTTCTGTTACAACTGGAAGTTTGTGTCCTTTGTCCCACATCTCCCCATTCCACCACCCCCTCTGTCCCTGGTAACCACCATTTGACTGCCTGCTTCTATCACTTGGAAATTTTTAGATTCCACATTTAAGGAAGATCATACTGTATTTGTCTTTTCTTGCTTGACTACTTTCACTTAGCATAATGCCCTCAAGGTCCAACCATGTGGTCACAAATAGCAGGATTCCCTTTCTTTGTGGCTGAATAATATTCATGTGTGTGTGTGTGTGTGTGTGTGTGTGTGTGTGTGTGTGTATCTCACATCTTCATCCAGTCATTTGTCAATGAGCACTTCTGTTGCTTTCATATCTTGTCTATTGTAAATAATACTACAATGAACACGAGAGTGCAAAGGCTTCTTCAAGATCCTGATTTCAGCTCCTTCGGAATATATACCCACAGGTTAAATTGCTGGGTCATGTGGTAGTTCAATTATTATTATTATTATTATTATTTGTATTTTTCCGAAGTTGGAAATGAAGAGGCAGTCAGACAGACTCCCGCATGCGCCCAACCGGGATCCACCCGGCATGCCCACCAGGGGGCGATGCTCTGCCCATCTGGGGCATTGCTCTGCCGCAATCAGAGCCATTCTAGCGCCTGAGGCAGAGGCCACAGAGCCATCCTCAGTGCCCGGGCCAACTTTGCTCCAATGGAGCCTTGGCTGTGGGAGGGGAAGAGAGAGACAGAGAGTAAGGAGAGGGGGAGGGGCGGAGAAGCAGATGGGCGCTTCTCCTGTGTGCCCTGGCCGGGAATCAAACCCGGGACTCCCACATGCCAGGCCGAGGCTCTACCACTGAGCCAACCGGCCAGGGCCAGTAGTTCTATTTTTAATTTTTGAGGAACCTCCATACTGTTTTCCATAGTGGCTGTGCCGGTTACGTTCCCATCAACAGTGCACAAGCGTTCCTTTTCTCCACATCCTCACCAGCACTTTTCTCAACCTGATCACAGCTATTCGAGTAGTTATGAGGTGATCCTCATTGTGGTTTTGGTTCACATTTTCCTGATTATTATATACCTTTTAGCTTTTCATATACCTTTTAACTACTTGTATGTCTTCTTTGGAATTATGTCTACTCAGAACCTTTGCTCATTTTGTAATCATATTGGTTTATTCTATTGATTAACTTAAGTTCTTTATATATTTTGGATATCAATCCCTTATCATATATATATATATATATATATATATATATATATATATAATTTACAAATACATTTTCCTATTCCATAGGATGCCTTTTCATTTTCTTGACTGTTTCTTCTGCTGTGCAGGTTTTTGTTGGAGGTAATCCCACATTGATTTTTGCATTTGTTGCTTAGGCTTTTGTTAGCATATCCAAAAAAAAGGAAAATCATTGCCAAGACTAATAATGTCAAGGAGTTTTTCCCCTCTTTTCTCTTCTAAGAGGTGTAAAGGTTTATACTTAAATCCTTAAATCATCTCTGGTTAATTTTTGTGAGTGGTGTAAGATACGGGTCCAACTTCATTCTTTTGCATGTGAATATTCCATTTTTACGCCATTTATTAAAAAGACTATCCTTTCCCTGCTGAATATTCTTTTATTTTTTTTCTAATTCCTAAAGGTGTAAATTTAAGTTGTTTGAGACTGTGTGTGTGTGTGTGTGTGCGTGTGGTTGCTTGAGACTGTGTGTGTGTGTGTGTACATCCTGTACAGTTTTTATTAGACTAAGAAATATAATTTATTTCATGAAAATTGTGTTACAATAGGAATGATAGATGTTATTTACAGGTTGTACAATAGTTTACAGGATAAACCAGTCAGATTAGGACCATTCCTGCAGCCGTGCAGCCCCGGACATATACCCCTGTCCATGGCCCAAGCTGAGGAGCAAGCCCTTTGCCTAAGGAAGAGCTGCTCTCTGACCCCGAGTTCTCATATCCCCTCCCCTCCAAGAGCCTGCTAAGGGACCTGGCTCCAGTGCCTGGTTGCTGGACAAAGGAAACCAGAGCGTTCGGATCACCCAGGAGATGCGGAGGGCTCTCATGCCCTGTACCCTGGATCCCGGGGCACTCCAAGAGAAGGCAAAGGAAGAGGCACGTAGGAGATACGCCGACTGACCCACGGACTCAGAGAGGGCAGAACGCAGGCCCACCACCTCTGGATGTTTCTAGTTGGGACTCAGGGAGGGCAGAACGCAGGCACACCACCTCCGGAGGTCCCTAGTTGGGACTCAGGGAGGGCAGAATGCAGGCACACCACCTCTGGAGGTCCCTAGTTGGGACTCAGGGAGGGCACACTCTCACACGGGTAGGGGGACACATTTCTGGAGGGTAGTGTATATGATGCATACATATACACAGCAGGTGCACACACTCACAAACACAAACACAACCCAGAGATGTGACAGAAAGAAACACACATGTGAGGCCCAGACCGGCCGTGCACGCTACCTAGCCTGCTGCTCTCGATGGCCACAAGCCACGTAGGGTTGCCTCTCAGGCCAAAATAACAGGAACGTCAACGCACCTGAGGTGGGCAGCGTGAGGATATAGTCACAGCAGCCTCCATAGGTTGAGGAAGCCAATAAACCCTTTCCTGGTTTTTCTTATAAAGCTGGACAGTCTGAATCTTCCGAGGAGGCTCCAGCCGATTGGTTCTGTGCTTCAAGCTCCGGTATACAATCTGCAGAAATCAGATAAACGGCTGGCCTGGCCTTGTCCACAGGCTGCTTTTGTCCCAGGCACTGAGGAAGCAAGCTCCTGAGGGTGAGGCAGGCAGAGGTTTTTAAACGTTATTTTAATGCAGGCATTTATTGCTACCAACTTCACTCTTTGAACTGCTTCTGTTGCATCTCATAACTTTTGGCGTGTTTGTTTCCACTTGTTTCAGGATATTTTTTACTTGCTTTTTGATTTCTTCTTTGACTCCGTGGCTGTTCAGGAGTGTGTCATTTAATTTCCACATAGTTGGAGAATTTCCAGTTTTCCTCCTGTTACTAATTTCTAGTTTCTTAGCATCATGGTCAGAAAGAATAACTGGTATAATTTTAACTTTCTTTAATTTGCTACGATGTATTTTGTGACCAAAGACATGATCTACCAGGAGAATATTCTATGTGCACTTGAGAAGAATATGTGTTCTGATGCTGCGGGAGGAGACAAAACTTTTAGTTTTTAATGTGGTCCATGGACACCCAGAAAAATATTTCCCGTAACTCGGTATGGCCATGGGCCTAAGTTCTAGCCAATAGAATTTGAGGGAAAGTAAAATGAGCAACTTTGGGGGCATCACTTTCAAGGGCAGGAGGTAGCTCATTCCCCCACTCCCCTGCTATCCTGATGCCTGGGATATGGATGGAATAGCAAGTTATCTTGGACCACACAACAAGGATAACAGGTGACGTATGGTGAAGTCACAAAATGGAAGGAAGCCGGGTCCCTAGGGGACCATTTAAAGAGTAGCCAACATGCCAAACCTCAGGCCATCTGCCTCCATTTTGTTACAGAACAAGAGAAATAAACCTTTATAACATTTAGGACACTTTTAATGTGGGTCTCTCTTATACACATCCAAACTTATGTCCTAACTAATATATTCTGAAAATCTTCAATAAACTGTGAAGGTAGAACACACCTATGTGCTACACACACACATGCCTGCACACATGCACGTGAGTGCTTGTGTACGCATGAAATGACATTAACTCATAACAACAAAAAGCTACTTCAGGATTGGAACAGTTTTTTCAATAGTATATAGTCTCAGAAAAAATATTTGCTCATAAAATGACAATATATCTTCCCTATCCAGTAACATAGTTTTTTAAAATTTTAAACTATCATTTGAATTCTATATTGAACTGTAATTTGTATGAGTTTGAAAGCAAAAAGGAGCATCACAGCTCTAATGACAGAGAATGCTACCTAGTTTTATATTTTTCAGAGAAGGTAACATTCAAGTGACTTTCAGGAGAAAAGACTGAAAAATAATAAATTGAAGTTCACTGCATCTTATTAATTTGTTTTGCAAGGACAATGGAATCTGCTGCATTAAATTATTCATTAAATACATCTTACTTTACTCACTTTGCTTTGTGTCTACATTACCTCTTAGGAGGTTAACTATTAAAATATTCCCTGTAAGATTCATAGTAATTATTATTTTTCTGACATTATATAGAATGGAAATTAAAATGTGGGTAAAAGAAGATGATAATCCTGTTGTAACATCGAGACTGCAATAGGGCAAGAACAGTAATTGGTCTAGACGTACACATTCACAGTGTTTTGGGACATTGCACTGAAAACCTGAAATGTTTTTCAGACTATGAAAAAACTGCACAATGGAACTGTGTTGGGCACAATCCAGTTAGACTTTGGACCCTGAAAAATCACATTTTTGGTTTACATTCTCTTATTGACCGTCTTACTGTCTTCTCACTGATAGGTTATCCACTACCCAACAGCATTACTTCACACACACACACACACACACACACACAAGTGCTACTATTGACAGTGGAGGGCTAGAAGTATCAGTCTAGCAGGAGAGAAGGGGAGAAGAGAAGGAGAGAACTAGCTGCTTAGGAGATATTCCAGGTTTGAGGTTCCCATAAGGTAAAGGCAAAGGCAATCTCAGATCTTCTGCTATTGACTTACCAAGAGCAGAAAATGAGGCAAATCCCTAGAAGGCAGTCTATTCATGACCAAAGAAGAGTTCATCTAACAAGAACATTTCTTTTCAACCTTTGTGTATGGTTGGTGAGAACAGAAAATGGCAGAGTCCCTATGGTAAACAGTATGAAGTTTCCTCAAAAAAAGTAAAAATAAAAATACTGCATGATCTAATAATTCTTCTCTGGATATATACAGTCAAAGGAAAATGAAACCAGGATCTCAAAGAGATATCTACAGTCTTGTGTTCATTGTAGCATTATTCACAATAGCCAAGATATTGGAAACAACCTAAGTGTCCACTGATGGATAAATGGATATGAAGATATATATATATATATATATATATATATATATATATATGCAATGGAATATTATTCAGCCATGAAAAAGAAGAAAATCCTGCCATTTGAGACAATATGAATGACCTTAAATACATAATGCTAAGTGAAATGAGTCAGACAGAAAAAGGCAGATATTATATGTTATTATGTACATGTGTAGGCTAAAAAAGCCAAACCTACAGAAGTAGAGAGTAGAATGGTGGTTACCAGAGGCTGGTTGGTGAAATAATTAGGTAGATGTTAGTCAAAGGTACAAACTTGCAGTTAGAAGGTTAGTAAGTTCTGGTAATCTAATAAAAAGTATCATGGTTATAGTTAATAGTACTTCTTATATACTTGAAAATTGCTAAGAGAGTTAATCTTATATGTTCTCACTAAAAAAATATATGGTGATTAATATATGATGTGATAGAGGTATTAGCTAATGTTATAGTGGTAATCATATTGTAATATATAAGTGTATGTATACCTTAAATAAAACAATGTTATATGGAAATTATATCTTAGTAAAGCTGCAGAGTATAAAGCTGTACCATGTATTTCCTGGAAACCAATGTTAAATAAGAACAATAAATACTGGCCCTGGCTGCCTGGCTCTGTGGATAGAGTGTCAGACTGGTATTTGGACATCTCAGGTTCGATTCCTGGTCAGGGCACACAGATGAAGTGACCATCTGCTTTTCTATCCCTCCCTCTCCCTCTTCCCTCCCTCTTCTCCTCTCACAGCCACTGGCTCAACTGATTTGAGCATCACCCCAGGGTGATAACGATAGCTCAGTTGGTCTGAGTGCACCAGACCAAGGCACCAAGGATAGTTCAGTTGATTCAAGCATCAGCCCCTGAGGGGGTTGCTGGGTTGGTCTCATCAGGTGGCATGCCAGAGTCTGTCTCACTGTCTCCCTTCCTCTCACTTAAAAATAAATAAATAAATAATCTTAGCATTTGATTGATTCTAGGATTCCCAAAACACTGCCTCTTTATACCAGTCCCGCCTTAATTAAATTCATTTTCACATTAATGTTACAGAAATCTTAGCTAAAACATGAAATTATACACATTGGGGAAGAATTTAAAGGATGTCATTTGTCTTTACACTGACAACAAAACGCAGTCACATATAAAAAGGGACATTCTAAAATACAACCCATGGAGATTTATATAAAAGTGAAGTGTTGGAGAGTGGTGACTGCAAAAAAGAACTGTAAATTCCACTTTTCCACTCTTCTCTTCTATTACATCACTCCACTGTTTTTAACATCTAAATATATTGTCAAAGCTTTTACCCAACCAATTCAATTTTTCAAAGTTAATTCATGTATCGAATAAGAAAAAAGTTAATATGACAAAATTATATTTTACTCCTCGGCTATGTTTTATCATTCTAGTTTCTCTACAAAAGAGGCAATATCTAGACAACCTTATTCATAAACACACATAAAATTTATTATCTCTTAGATATTTCCAGTTGGCCCTCCCTGAAAAGAGCTAATGAGTAATTAGACTATCTATGGAGATGGCAGAATGGTCACTTTGGGAGGAATATTGACATTGGGTAATCAAGACTCCATCCTGGGGTGATGATCATGTTTCTGACTCAGGGAAGGTGGACATAGGGGTTAACATGTGAAACAAATATTAACTCTCTACTATTCATATGGTAAACCTGCCCTTCCCAATGTGTTCAATAACCTGTTCTTTCCCCATTGCCAAAAATAGGTACAGACAGGTTAGTAATACATAAAGGCTATAGGAAAATGCAGCTTGGAGTTTCAATAATATTACACCTTTTCTCAATTTCCCTTTAGGTTATAAATTCCTTGAGAACAAAAACAATGGCATTTCCATTTATGTAAAATCCCTTTGGTAACAACACAATGTCTTCCTCACAATGGATATATTTCTTCTAGTTTAAAGTATTTCTCAGATTCTGAAATGCATTTTCTTTTACTACAACTATGATTATTCCTTTTGTTTAATATTGAGAGACAAATATAATTTCAAAGCATCTTTTATATGGATTTTTTAGGAGAAAATATAACCTAACCAATGCAGATCTCTTCTTGGCCTTTGGCTCAGTTCAAGTGAGGATACCCAGTACAGAAACAATAGGTATAATACTATGTAGAACAATCCAGTCTCTTTTCTTTATTATTCTCAATAGAATACTAGACTTTTTATTCCTTCCTCCCAAAAAATAAAGGGAAAGTTTCTTTCAAATTATACATTTGTATCTGTGTCATAAACACAGAGAACACATTTTGTAATTGCTAACATAACTCATTCATGGATCTGAAATTTGAATTGATGCTGTTGGATTCAGAGTCTGTTCCTGAGGTGTCTGTACATATTTGTTAGAGATTAAAATATTCTCAGAATGGCCTAACCAGATGGTGGCACAGTGGATAGAGCATCGGACTGGGACACAGAGGACCCAGGTTCAAAACCCTGAGGTCACTGGCTTGAGCACAGGCTCATCTGGTTTGAGTACAGGCTCACCAGCTTGAGTGCAGGGTCACTGGCTTGAGCGTGGGATCATAGACATGACCCCATGGTCACTGGCTTGAGCTCAAGGTCACGGGCTTGAGCAAGGGGTCACTGGGTCTGCTGCAGTCCCCTGGTCAAGGCACATATGAGAAAGCAATCAACGAACTAAGGAGACTAAGGAGCCACAATGAAGAATTGATTCTTCTCATCTCTCTCCCTTCCTATCTGTCTGTCCCTATCTGTCCCTCTCTCTATCTCTCTCTGTCTCTGTCACAAAAAACATATAATAAAATAAAATACCTTCAGAATGAACAAGCTGAATAAACATCCCCTTTTTAAAATGTATATATAAAGAACTACGTTAAAATGTTTTGAATTATCAATTCACCAGTCATTATTTTGACATCATTAGAAAATATTACATCCTGTCAATAGTATAACTAATGTATTTTATAATCAAGATCTAGAATTTTAAGAAAAAGCCAATACATTCATTTTTTTCTTCTTATATTTATTTATCTTTGAATATAAGAATTGAAAATAACTTTATAGATACAAAACCCAAATAATTATCTTGGTATTTAAATTTACCATTTTTATTAATGAAATGTATAGAGTATGGAGTATGGTAACCTTGAGAATAAAACTCCATTCCCAAATTGACACAGCAAATTTAAATTGTCAAATGAAAAAAGAGAAAAAATGTACAAGAAAGATTTTGTATCAGTAAAGTATGCTGAATGCAAATAAGGTATAGAAGGACTTGGAAGACAGTGATAACAACTTGGAAACACACATGTACTTTACTATTAAGCACAGACAGTGCAACCCCAGTATGGCTCTTAGTGCTTTTATCATCATTCCTCAAGCAAAGAAATACCACTTTCTGGGCATAAAATCCTTGAAAGCAGAAACAATGTCTTTTTTACATCATGTAAAATCCCTTGAGTAATAACATCAACCTCTGGTAATTCTATTATTTTTTTTGAAGAACTTACTTTATGTGAATTATCTCATTCAATTTTTACAATAACTCTATAAGGAATCATTTAACCCTGCATTATAGATGAGAAAATATACTCCAAGAGGTTAAAAAACTTCTCTAAAATAGCAGAGACTGTAAGTATAAGGACTGGGATTCAAATTCAGACATTCTATCTGAGTCCCATGCCCCAGTTGTTTAAAATAAGTATATTTTGCTCATTAAATATGAGAGCCCCTTTTCCGGTTTGTAGACCATTTGCCACCTCCTTGCAGTACCCTCACATGGCAGGAGAGGAGGAGGAGAGAGAAATACCTGTGTCTTCCTCTTTTTATAAGGGTATTATCTCCATCATGACGGCCCCACCCACATGACCCACCCAATCTAACTTGAATCACCTCCCAAAGGCCCCACTTCCAAATACCATCACATTAAGGATTAGGGCTTCAACGTATGAACCTAGGGAAGACAGAAACATTCAGTGTATAATACTCTCTTTGTCCCTTTCTGATACCCAGAAGGGATCCAATTCACACAGAAAAGGAAGAGAAGAAATGAGTTAAAAAGTCGCTGATTTTTGAATACCTAGGTAGCGTGCTAAGCACTTTACATTCATGTTCTTAATCCTCATACTAGCTCTGGAATATAAGACTTCTATCCCTATTTTATGGAGAAGGGAACTGAGTTCCAAACACATTAGTCCTTCTGTTAATGTTACTCATCTAGTAAGCAGTCGAGTTAGTATTCAAACACAAATCTGACTCACTTTAAACACTGGGCTTTCTGGTATAGATGATTGTAAGGTAGGCGAGCCTCTCTCAGACTCCTGAAGTGCACCACACCAGCTTGCCCTCTCCTTGCCCCCACACACACTGAACCCAGACTTAACAAACATTCTCAAGACATTAAAAAGTCCCGGACTGTAGAAATTCAGGGGTCTAGAACTTCACAGTTAATCTCCTGAAACTGCATGAGGCATTTCAAGCACGTGGCAAACACAGACAACTCCCTACTGGGATGTCTCATGGCTCCAGAGAACAGTTATTCCATTTCCTAGTAAGACAGCAGTGCGGCAGCTGGATCTCAAATGCAGCTGTCTGTAGGAAGGTTGGACACTGGACTGGTGGCTGAGCCCCGGCCTCACCAGATATTCCCAAGTTCAAGATGAAAACAGAACCACAGAGCCTCAAAGTCTTGAGCATTGTTCCCTGGTATCAGTATGTGTCAGAGGTCAGAGGGTATGCCCTGAAGAATGCACACCAGTCATTTCCCAGCTGGAAACATAGTCCTTATAGTTTCTATCTAAGGCTTAGATTTGTATTTAGATGGAATTTTATAAAGAAGGAGGAAGAAGAGGAGAAGGACAAGGAAGAAAAGGTGGAGGAGGAGCAAGAGGAGGAGGAATGAGAAGGAGAAGAACTTACAGTCCATTTTGTCAGAGTCCTCTACAGTGGCTACAGTCATTAGCTAACCTGAGGCAAAACTATTAAGTCTACTATGGAGAGGGGTAACAACACGTGCTTGGGCTTTCGCGGACTTTCCATGTGTTGCTGTGTATCACAGATTCCATATGTCAGTTTGTAGCTGATCTAATCTCAAATAGAGATTTTAGAGTGTAGTGGGATGAGATGGGGTGTGACCATCTTTTATATAATGTTATCTAATGGCAAAGTATTTAAAAGAGCTGTCAAATGTAAAGATAAGTTACATAAGTTTTTTACAAAAAGATCTTTCCAATTTATTTTCCACCACTCTAAATAAGTAAATGTTGGTACTACACCACATAGAAGATGTTTTCACATAAATAAACACCCTCATTTGCTTCCTTACGATAAAGGTGACATTTTAGGAGTGGGGGAAAAATGATTAGATTCTGAAAGAATTTTGAGCCATGGAGAAAGCATTTTGAAAACAGATGTGTGGAAATGGAAACATGTGACTTTGCTACCAAAATTTAGTGAGCTTATGGCCCTGGCAGGTAGGCTTAGTGGTAGAGCGTCAGTCCAGTGTGTGGAAGTCCCGGGTTCGATTCCTGGCCAGGGCACACAGAAGAAGTGCCCATCTGCTTCTCCACCCTTCCCCTTCTCACTTCTCTCTCTCTTTCTCCTCCCTCCTGCAGCATGGCTATATTAGAGCCAGTTGGCTCCAGGCACTGAGGATGGCTTCATGGCCTCCACCTCAGGTGCTAAAAAATGGCTCCTGGTACAACGGAGCAATGGCCCAGATGAGCAGAGCATTGGGCCCTAGTGGGATTGCTGGGTGGATCCCAGTTGGGTCGCATGTGGGAGTCTGTCTCTGCCTTCTCTTCTCTCACTAAAAAAAAAAAAAAAATCAGCAAGCTTATTATCTGTTAATGAAAAAGAAGCTTCGTATCTTACACTTTAACAATTTAAACACAATTTTCTAGACTGTTTTAAAATTGTCAACAGAGTTTCACTAGATTTGAACCTTTAGTCAAAATGTAGCAAAGGAAGATCTTTGTGTAAATGTGTAAGAACCACTGACATCATAGAATATGACACTTACCAGATATATTTCAGCCAAACCTTTCTATTACTGTATATAAATAAAAGGTTTTATTTTCACAAATGGAGTCAAGTTTGCACTTCATACATCTGAATTTACTTATCTTTATTAGGTAACTTTTTAGCTTTGTTTTAATTAAAACCATGTATAAAAATAAACTTGACTTATGACCCAAATGTTTGAATCACTGATACAACCAAGATTTTTAAATCTATATAAAGCATACTCAATTAAGTGTTCACTAATAATTATAAATAAATAAAGGTTTAGTCCAGGGGTAGTCAACCTTTTTACACCTACTGCTCACTTTTGTATCTCTGTTAGTAGTAAAATTTTCTAACCACCTACTGGTTCCACAGTAACAGTAATTTATGAAGTAGGGAATTAACTTTACTTTATAAAATTTATAAAGCAGAGTTACAGCGAGTTAAAGCATATAATAATAATTACTTACCAAGTACTTTATGTCGGATTTTTGCTAAGTTTGGCAGAATAAATCTTTATAAAACAACTTACTATAGTTAAATCTATCTTTTTATTTATACTTTGGTTGCTCTGCTACTGCCCACCTTGAAAGTTGGAACGCCCTCTAGTGGGCAGTAGGGACCAGGTTGACTACCACTGGTTTAGTCCATTAATATTTATATTAAAATACTTAAAGTATTTTATTGTATTTCTCTTTTGTATGTTTATAATAAATATATATGTGTGTACACTACATGTACAGATATTTTTAGAGATCTTTTTTTAAACTATGTAAGAACTTTTAGATACAAATCCATTTTGGAAGAATGGGTAAAAATTGAATGAGTTTAGGTTTCTAGCCACCCTCAGTTGTTGAGGTTCTCAGTCATATTTAATCATATTCAGAAAAAAATAAGTAACTTGTATTTTCTCCACCATTTGAAATTCACATAATTTTTATAGAGAAAATTCATATCATTTTTAATCTGTTACCTCTGCTCTGAATAATTTTCCTTTAACTATTTAGTAGAAATCCACAAATAGAATCCATTCACATTTGCATGATAACACAAAGTCCTATCTTCCACAAACCCTGATTAAAGCCAGCCAAGTTTTACTCCTATTCTTCCCACCTCCTTGTTTAAAACACCTCAAACCAGCCATCTTGATAAACATGGGGAAGGGGGCCTCTCAAAAATGGTAGGACCCTTGTATATTGGAATGAATAAAATCTTCATCAAAAAGAGCTGTTTTCATTTCAAATAAACTTATGAAAGAATAAAACTCAGTTTAAAGACTGGACTCCTCCAAGAGGAAGCAAACATCTTGGGATCAGCCTTCCTCTCCTTTGTGGTATCTCCAAGTGCTCTTTTTTCTTCAGACTGAACAGTGCAGGATGACTCAGTCACTTCCCTGGTTTATTGCCTACAGCAACCAAAATGTGAGCTTTCAAAGAGACGCCCCACCTCCACCACAGTAAAATCAACAAAATCTCCAGGCACTTATTCACCCACAGTGTAGTTAGCAGAGAGGATTGGCAAAGGAGGAAATTCCTCCCTCTCATCTGCAGATAATCATCTTCCATCCTAAAGCATAAATTTTGATTACCCAGATTATTTTAGCTTTCAGAGCCACAAGGGTTATTGGTGATAATAAAATCACTCGGCCTCATAAAAATATTTTAAAAGATTCCAACCAACCACAATATTTAAGACTCTGACCTCACAGAACATTATCTACCCACTACGTGAGTACTTTTCCCTTTTTCTGTTAATGTGATCCTTTTTTTTTCCATTTCTTTAGCTACAATCCAAAAAGAAAACGAAGTGATATGACTGACCTCATCAGGGCAGGATTGTTTGCAGCTAAACAGTGGGGATTTGTTGTTGTTTGTTTTGCTTTGTTTCATTTCTTTTCCTGTGTAAGAATAACTAGCCTCCATGGATTCCAAAATCAAGGGCTTACCCTTATTCACACTGTACTTAAACCCAACGGAGAGAACCAACTTCCACTGGTGGTTCCTAAGCATGATCACCTGCAAAGGTAACAATGCTTCGTAACATGTACGAAGGTACAAGGAAAAGAGGTGAAGTCCTCCCAACCCAGCTGTCCCCTCACTACTTTGATGACAGTGGCTTTGAACCATCTCTCGAAAACTCGGTCCTCACTAGCTAATGAACTTCCTGAAACTTTCCTTCCTTCAACTATCCCTCTGAAAATATGCATTAAAGTTCATGTTTCATACTTGTTCATTTCTAACCTCTTAACCTTCACAATCAGTAGGCAACAGTTCATTCTTTTCAAGAAGCATCATACATTTCCAGGAAAATGTATGTTGGCATATCTGACATGGCTATGTTCTTTATGGATCCAAGTCTATCTCTGGAACAAGGATCAGGTTTTCAGGGAGACACGCAGACATCCAAGCAGGCACTTAGAAAAGAAATGGCCTCAAAGAAGCTGCAGAAGTGTATATATATCATCCCATGTATGCTTTTAATTTCTGTTTTGTTTGGAGGTGGCAAATTATGCTCAGAGACCAGGTTTGCCTCTGCCAGCAATTTATTTAATAAAGGCTCGCTATAGGAATTTCACAAACCAATAGTTACAGAATAAGTCTATTAAAGCAATAAAGAAATAACATACTCCAAAGAAATGATAGAATAATTACACTATTGTTCCAGGAGAGGGGAGATGAAAAGAGTGAATTCAAAAATGTAGTTAAGGTGGACGTACTTTTTTACACAAGCAAGCACACAGGAGAGATGGCTTAACTAATCACAAGCTGACTTCTAGCTGCTGGTACAAAAAGCAAACAACAACGAAAAAAAACCCTGGAAGTCTCTTCACAGAACCACTTCGCAGTTTACCCACTGCCCATAAGAGGAGTATCCTTTACACAGCAGGAGCTAACCTCCCAAAGATCTTCAGAGAGCTAGCTAATATTAGGCAAGCAGTGTCACTTTACCCAGACCAAAAATTCTAGCATTCTCCTTATAAACTTACAGTATAAATGTCCGCTTGACCTAATTGCTTCTCCATGTTTTTACTGATAAGCCCCCCCCAGCAGTATCTGTCATCAGCTGGTACAGAAGATGTATCAATTAACAACAGACATGAGTTGATGAAACTTGGAAACAACTTACTTCATTCTTACATCAAAACAATTTTTTATTCCTATTTTATTGAATTTATTGGGGTGACCTTGGTTAATAAAATCATATAGGTTTCAAGTGTACAACTCTATAACCGAGACAACCTTTTTTGTCTTTGTCATAAACAAATGGATTAAAATAACTTCACCTGAGTCACAAATAAGTGGATTTGAAATCATATCAAACCAACACACATCTCCACATTCAGACACTGGGGAACAAAATACTTCTAAACATCATTAGTAGTGAAGATATTTTTTTTTTTCTTTTTGCTTATATGTGTCTGCATTTCCTAAAATAACAATCACAAACTTCCTGTTTTTATGATCATATTTTTTTGGAAACATATGGGGGTGGAATGTTCTTCCTTTTACTGCTCATTTGAAATACACATTATCTTGAGTTTTTGATGAATTGGTTTTCAGATGATTCCTCCAAAAGAAAAATATCTAAAAGGTAAATCATGTCTGCTTTACATAAGGATTTTTTTTTAATTAACCATATGGCAAAGTGCTTGCAGTTAGAATAGTTAAATCACCACTCTGCTTGAATTTGTCTTTTCTTGGTCATACCTTATAAAGTATTTAACAAAACAAAAGGCATAATGTATGGCCAGTAGTCACAGCCATCATGGCCGTGCACATGCAGGTTCACATTGGATTCAGACAGACAGCAGAGAAACAGTGGAGCCAAAAAGTGGTGGGCCATTCCTTTATTCAAGACTCGCACCAGCCGACGAGCACACACACAGGGAAACATTTCCCTCTTCATTCATTCAGAGCTCACAAAGCCCTGACACGTTATCCGGTTCCACAACCAGGAGAATCTTCTCTGGTTCCCTCTAGAATCAAAGGCCCCCACAAGCTTCAGTAGGTCTTCCAAAGCCCCTCAGCTCTGGTTCCCCATCTGCACACCTTCTCTCTCCCCGTACAAACTGGCTTCTTCTTCAGCACTCTGCATTCTCTCCACTTTCTTTGCAAAACATGGCTTCTTTTTCCTTCTCTGTCTTCTCTCCCTGAGAAACTGGCTGGGGCCACAAAGCCACCTCTTCCAGCACACATGAGCAAAGCAACGGCCCTTCCCAAGCAGGAAGGTAATTTGCAATTTCATAGACCACATATACCTGGTGCTGCTCAGCTCCATTTTGTAACAATAAAAGCGAGCAAATTCAAAAATTACAAATTTTACAAACTCATTTGCCCAACACATAGCAAAGAATTATTATACATCAATTGCTTTGAACATCTTGTTCAATGGAGTCTTTTGAGAAATGAGACTTTATTCTTCATAATTAAATAATGCTCTCTATTACTATACACTTTTACCAAATAATATTGACATCCTTCTGTTGCTAGAACAAGTGGATAATGCTAATATGTTTTCTTCCTGTATGCTGAAAATTTTGCAGGGTGGGTTGTATGGGAACAGAAAGAAGATAAAGGAAGCTAATCATCGGTTATATATAGCACATATATCAAGGATGAAGGTGTAAACATGTTGGTTTTGGTAAGAAAAAATAAATTTTCAGAGCTGTGTTGCTTTTGAAAATAGTACTCTCTTCAACAGCTGAATTTGAAGAGCAGTTTACCAGTTGTTACAGTAAATATATTCAAAGTAAATCATACAACCACTAATTAGGTTTGAATCACTCAAGTGTACATTTGCTGTGACAACAGTTTTCCCTTTACAGCTCATCCCTCTATTTATAAAAGAGCTGAAAATTAACATTTCCTGCTTTTGTCAAACTGAAGCATCTTTCAATAGTTCTCAGCAAACATCTGAAGGATTCTTGCATCCTGAGATCATCTGGCCATTATGTTTTCAAGTGTTGCCTCTCTTCAAGTGCTGAGTGAAAAGCACAGAATAAGTGATTGCAGATTCTTTGTAAAATAGCAACAAGAACACAACAAAAATACCCGATGGAGAAGAGATCATAGGTTAGCATTCATGGCAGATGGGAATCAACATAAATTGACAGTGGAAGTTTTCATTCTGTTTTGCACATGACTAACCACAAGTAAAGCCTGAGCCCTAGAGAAATAAAAGGCAGGATTGTGTAGCTGTGCTTTTAATACTGTGATTGTTGGTAAGATCCACATTTAAACAAATTTTTTTTCTCCCAATTGAAATAGTTTCTTGAAGAACATAGTTTCAAGCACAGGTGCTGTTTGGATACTAAATAGAGCATAATGCCCACTCATTTTCACAAGGATCTGTCTATAAGAGGGACAGTTTTCTGGGTTAATTTTAATACATCATTCCCTAATCGTCATCAACCACACTGTAGCACACTGCTATCAGAAATAAAACAGTGGTTTTGTCTGGAACTCTCACTTGAAGATGCTGTAAGAGGAAGAACGGTTTCATCCTCCTGTGAAAGTGATGTTCTCTCCTCTCTGAAAGATAAAAATGTTGTTCAGGCCCTGAAATTCACAGCATATTAGGCAATATCTTAGGATCTATTGCATAGTCTCAGTTCTTGCAAGAGTGAATAATGTAATGTTTGTCATAGGATTTACCCAATTCCCCAAGTGGCAGGCACACAGGCAACTGTGTAAACATCCGCTATCTGGATAATGTGTCCTACTTAGTTTTCTGAGCACACTGTCGTCTTCAACATCTTTCCCATCTCTTACACTCCCAAATTTTCAATTTCTTCTTAAAATTTCCACTCTTCCTCATGTTCCCCACAAGTTCTCTATGATTAATCAATTTCCTTACGTTGACTTCTTGGTAACACATCATTCTAAATATTCTTTCAAAATTGACACATCCTGAGGTTACTTTGTATGGGAAGGAACTCTCACCGCCATAATCATCTCCTGCCATTCCCTAGAATTTTACCTTCTACAACAACTTTTGTATCTTATCATCAAGTTCTTGCTGTCCCTACACCTACCTTCATCTCTTTGAAAATAGTAGCCATCCTTGTTCAAATAATATCTCTTCCCTGTAGCTTGCCCCTCAAATAGTTTATTTATAATTAAATTATATTTTGGCTAAGAAACAACCCTTTCTTTCCTAGAAAGTTTGTACATTGTGATAAGATTCCAAAGACACGTGGGCAGAGAGGTGAGGGGGAAAAGAAATGCATACCTAGCTAGCCAAGTCAACTAAACCAACCTTACTAATCAATAAGGTTGTCAATATCAAAGCTAAAATACTCTCACAATCAATACCTCTCCCAAGGCATACATTAGTCAGCTTTATATTCTTTGTAGTTCTGGGTCTGCTCTCTTACTACCATAGTATCTCCAGGGCTTACTTATATTTGTAACTTAGCATCTGGTCAATATCTACTGCTTACTTGATGCTTAATAAATGTATGTGGAAATTGGCTGAATTTCTGGAGTGTATATATTGGACATAAAAGAAGCACATACAATAGAAGGAAATCTGAGGGATTAATGAAAATAATATTCAGGCAGAAATCAGCAGCCTTTGGTTCTACTTTGAATTCCTCCACCTTGGTCATTTTAAGCAGTGGTCCCAAACCCCCGGGCCGTGGACCGGTACCAGTCCATGGGCCATTTGGTACTGGTCTGCAGAGAAAGAATAAATAACTTACATTATTTCCGTTTTATTTATATTTAAGTCTGAGCGATGTTTTATTTTTTTTAAATGACCAGATTCCCTCTGTTACATCCGTCTAAGACTCACTCTTGACGCTTGCTTGTCTCATAAGTTTGACAATTATATTTTAAAATACCATAGTTTTTACGCCAGTCGCATAATTCTACTTTGTGCATTTATCCGTCCCACCCTAAAGGCTGGTTCGTAAAAATATTTTCTGACATTAAACTGGTCTGTGGCCCAAAAAAGGTTGGGGACCACTGATTTTAAGGATCAGAACTTCATTTTCATGCACGTAAACCAGAGAATTAAAGGAGCTTCTCCAATCACTTACAAGCCTTCTAGAACATGACACACAGTATAAAATAGCAAAGTATTTTGAAAATTCAGTCTTAATATTAGGTAACACTATCAACATAGAGAAGAAAAACATGACATATTATAAACCAATTAGGTTACAATTTTTCTCTTAAAGTTAGATTTATCTTATTTATTTTTATCTTCTAATCTTAGAAGAGAGGAACTAATATGCAATCATCTTTAAAAGTGGATGTTCCCACTATGAGTAAGTCAATAGCCAGCTGTTTTAAATGGTCAATTTGGGCTAATGTTTCACATAATGCAACACTAATACAACAAATATTTCTGAATCCTTTCATCGTGCAAATTTCAGAAAAGAATCTTTTCAAATAACAGCTCCTAGGTATGGCTTTAGTGACACAATCAACAGGTAACCCGAGAAAATATAGTCTCATGTAAAAAAGCCCATCTTCCAGAATTGCATTTTTAAACATTTTTTATTGATTTATTTCTTTAGAGAGACAGAGGGGAAGTAGGAAGGGAGGGAGAAAGAAAAACATTGATTTGTTGTTTCACTTATTCATGCATTCATTGGCTGATATTTGTATATGTGCCCTTACCAGGGATGGAACCCACAATCTTGACGTATTGGGATTGGGATAACACTCTAACCAATTTGGCTACAGAGCCAGGACAAGGATTGAATTTATTAATCAAAGCAACTTGAGCATGGGGGTGGGGGGTTTCCTATAGAAACTATGTACAGGGGGCCCTCAGGTAATGACACAGTTCCATTCCTACAACAGTGACTTAACCCAAATTTTGGTGTAAGTTGAAACACACCCTAGCCTAAGTCACTTACTTATCCTAACACAGTTGTAAAATCATAATCTAGATCATAAAAACACAACTAAGCCACAGAAAAATGAAAAGTACATAAATACACTGTGTTGCACACTATACTGTGGTAACAGAAAAAAAATGACAAAAAAATAAGTGCAAAAAAAAATTCCTTATCTTTATTCTTGTGGTTGGCTTGCACACTGGAAGGGGCATTGCAAGGCCGGAGAAAGTGACCTATTGGGAGGAGGAAGCTGGAGAGGCAGGAGAACCTGCAGAAGGTGCTGGAGATACTGGGTCAGGTGATCAGGATTCCTAAGGAATATGCAGGAGACGCTGGGATGATTCTACCTGTGCTACAGGTGTTTCATCTTGAGAAGCAGCTGACGTAGAGGGTACAGGATCTGTTGAAGGCCTCTATACCTTCTTAAAGAATTGCTCCAGGCTAGTCTGGAAAGTTGATGACTTCTCTTCCAAAGTTTCCCTATAGAATTGCAAGGCACCCATAACAGCTCTGTAGACCTTACTGAATCTGTCATCGCTGGGGTCCTCAGCCTGAAATTTTGTCAACCCTTCCTCTACCATAGAAAAACCTTCTGCCAAACCCTTGGTAGTAAATCTCTTGGTTTCTGGGGTTTCTATCTCTTCCTCCTCAATCAGCTGCTTCCCCAGCTGAATTAGGTCTTCATCAGACAGCTCCTTCATGTGCTGCCAGTAGTCCTGTGACATCCATCGTGATGACTTGCCTCTTCTTTGAAGCACTACCATCTGAAGACTCTGACTTTTGTTTAGGAGCCAAAAGGGCCAAAAAGTTGCCAAACAAAGCAACTGTAAATGGCAAAAAGCCATTGTAGATTCAAGGCTTAGCAAAAGGCTAAGTTCTCCCCACTCCGTCTCCATATTGGCTATGATGCTGAGTATTTGCATCCACTTTACTTGCTTCCTTAGGTTGCTGGAAGCAATTTACATCCCCTTCCTCCACTCTTTGTTTTCAGATGTTGGTAGATTTCACTAATGTATCCTGTTTTTGCCTTGGGAGAGTTCCTGTCTTAGCCTTGGATGTGCAACTTTGTGTCAAGGTCCTTGATTTGCATATGGCTATATAATAAAGCAAACTGGGGCTATGGGGCACTCGGATACTGCCAGGCATTTTGAAGAGTCCTCCCGGTCCCATCATTTTTGTTTTGATAAGTGTGTTTCCTTAATTCCACACCATTATTAGGAGCCACGCTGGTCCGCGGCACATTTGTACTTTCAAAAGTCCAAAATGGCATAGGTAAGTGTACCAGAGGACACCAACTCCCTCACTCATATGCTGTGTTACTGCGTATTCTTCTGCCATGCACAACAAACTAGTTTGTCTGCATAGTCCATAAGTACGACGCTAACAGCATTAGCCAAAATACTAGTGTCTCAATTTCTTTAAGTTTTTATGGGAGTGAGCATTGTAAATTTGAAACATTGTATATCAAAACTATCATAACCCAAAGTTTCCCTGTTTATAATTTTCCTATTCAACTATCCATCTTCCTAAATACATTTATATAAATAGTGCCATTTATTCATTTTTAAATTAGTTACTGCACTTACAGACATTTTGAGTCAGTAAAACTCAAAACAGTCAACAGCACAAAACAGTAACAATCTGCCCTCATTTAAAAAACTCAGCATATTATAGAATTATATGAAGAAAAAAGAGGCAGAAGAGGAGTAAGAGAGGAAGAAGAAGAGGACAGTAAAAGGAGGAAAAGAAGTGAAGAAGGAAGAGGAAAAGTAATAATAACATCCCAAATAAGGTATCTGTCTTGTTGCTGAGCATCAGAGATCATTTGTCTTAGAAATGATTTAAGTAAAATATATATACTATATATTTTTCCCACAACTTTGTTTCAACTTATGCAAAACTACAAAAAAAAATTCCAAAATAAATAAAAAGTCTTGATAGAAGCTAAGGGGAGAAACAAATCTTATCTATAGAGCATCAATTTTTAACCTTTTCATCTCATGGCACACATAAACAAATTACTAAAATTCTGTGGTACCCCCAAAATATTTTTTTGCCGATTTAAGAATAATAGGTATGATTTTGATTCATTCACACTGAATGACTATTGTTGTATCAGCTATTGTCATTTTTTTATTTCACAATCTAAAGAAAAGAGGTCAGTACCCCTGACTAAATAGTCAGATATTACATGCCTTAAAATTTTTTGCAGCACACCAGTTAAAAATTGCTGCTATAAGCACTGTTCACAGTGGCCAAGACATGGAAACAACCAAAAAGCCCTTCAATAGAAGACTGGATAAAGAAGATGTGGCACATATACACTATGGAATACTACTCAGCCATAAGAAATGATGACATCAGATCATTTACAGCAAAATGGTGGGAACTTGATAACATTATAGGGAGTGGAATAAGTAAATCAGAAAAAAACATGAACTACATGATTCCATACATTGGTGGAACATAAAAATGAGACTAAGAGACATGGACAAGAGCGTGGTGGTTACCAGGGGTGGGGGGAGGGAGGACATGGGAGGGAGGGAGGGAGAGAGTTAGGGGGAAGGGGAGGGGCACAGAGAACTAGATAGAGGGTGGCGGTGGACAATCTGACTTTGGGCGAGGGGTACACAACATAATTTAATGACAAAATAACCTAGACATGTTTTCTTTGAATATATGTACCCTGATTTATTAATGTCATCCCATTACCATTAATAAAAATTTATTAAAAAAAAAATTGCTGCTATAGAAGAACAAAGAGCATGACCAGGCAGTGGCACAATGGATAGAGTGTCAGATTGGGATGCGGAGGATCCAGGTTCAAAACTCTGAGGTCACCAGCTTGAGCGTGGCCTCAGCAGCTTGAGTGTGGGGTCACTGGCTTGAGCATGGGATCACAGATATGACCCCATGATCACTGGCTTGAGGTCAAAGGTTGCTGGCTTGAAGCCCAAAGTAACTGGCTTGAGCAAGAAGTTACTCACTCTGCTGTAGTCTGCCAGTCAAGGCACATATGAGAAAGCAACCAATGAACATCTAATGAGCCATAACAAAGAATTGATGCTTCTCATCTCTCTCACTTTCTGTCTGTCTGTCTCTATCTGTTTCTCTCTCTGTCTCTGTCAGGAAAAAAAAAGAACAAAGACAAGAATTATATTTTATCTCTTGTCAGAAATCATGCAAACAAGAGGAGTGGAAGGAAATATTTTAAATATTTAAAGAAAAAACCCACCAACCTCAAATTCTGTACTTTGCAAAATTATCCTTCAAAAGTAGAGAATAAAGAAAAACAAATAAAAATTGAAAAACAATTGTTACTAGTAGACCTGTCTTGTAAGAAATGTCAAAAGAATTTATTTAGGGAATAGAAATATATGTCAAAACTCATATTTATATAAAATAAGGAAGAGCATTAAAGAATGAATAAGTAAAGGAAAAACAAAACTTAGGGGGAAATGTTTGAGATTTTACTGCCTATGATTTCTTCTAGAATTTTTAGGATTTTAAGTCTAATATTTAAGTCTTTAATCCATTTTGAGTTTATTCTTGTATATGGTATAAAAAGGTGGACTAGTTGAATTTTTTTTGCACATATCTGTCCAATCTTTCCAACACCATTTATTGAATAGATTGTCCTTACCCTATTGTATGTTCTTTCCTCCTTTGTCAAATATTAATTGATGATATAGACATATGTTGATTTCTGGTATATCTCTTTGAGCAAAGGAAAAAAAGAAAAAATTAAGAAATGGGACAGCAAACTAAAAAGTTTTTTCACAGCAAAGGAAATCATCAACAAAATGAAAAGACAACATATCCGCCAATACATCTGATAAGATTAATAATCCAAAACTTATAAGAAACTTATAAAACTCAACACCAAAAAACAAACTATCCGAATTAAAAAATGGGCAAAGGACCTGAATAGACACTTTTTTAAAGAGGACATACAGATGGCCAATAGACATATGGAATGATGCTCAATGTCACTAATCATCAGAGAAATGCAAATTAAAACCACAATGAGATATTATCTCACCCCTGTCAGAATGGCTATCATCAATAAATCAACAAATAACAAGTGTTGGTGAGGGTGTGGAGAAAAGGGAACCCTCATGCATTGTTGGTGGGGATGGAGATTGGTGTAGCTGTGGAAAGCAGTATAAAGCTACTTCAAAAAATTTAAAATGGAACTGCTTTATGACCCAGCAATTCCACTTCTGGGAATTTATCCACAGAATTCCAAAAAACTAATTCAAAAGACTATATGTACCCTATGTTCACTGCAGCATTATTTACAATAGCCAAGATTTGGAAACAGCCCTATTGCCCATCAATATATGAGTGGATAAAAAAGCTGTGGTACATTTACACAGTGGAATACTACATGAGGCAATTAAAAAGAGGGAAGTCTTACCTTTTGCGATAGCGTAGTTGGACCTAGAGAGCACTATGCTAAGTGAAATAAGCCAGTCCGAGAAAGAAAAGTACCATATGATTTCACTCATATATGGAATCTTTTTTTTTTTTTTTTTTTGTATTTTTCTGAAGCTGGAAACGGGGAGAGACAGTCAGACAGACTCCCGCATGCGCCCGACCAGGATCCACCCGGCATGCCCACCAGGGGCGATGCTCTGTCCACCAGGGGGCGATGCTCTGCCCCCCGGGGCGTCGCTCTGCCGTGACCAGAGCCACTCTAGCGTCTGGGGCAGAGGCCAAGGAGCCATCCCCAGCGCCCAGGCCATCTTTGCTCCAATGGAGCCTTAGCTGCGGGAGGGGAAGAGAGAGACAGAGAGGAAGGAGTGGGGGGTGGAGAAGCAAATGGGCGCTTCTCCTATGTGCCCTGGCCGGGAATCGAACCTGGGTCCCCTGCATGCCAGGTCGACGCTCTACCGCTGAGCCAACCAGCCAGGGCCTCATATATGGAATCTAATGAACAAAATGAACTAACAAGCAAATTAGAGACAGGCTCATAGAGAGCAGGCTGACAGATGTCAGCAGCTAGGTGAGGGGGATAGAGGAATTGAGCAAAAAAAGATGATGAAAGATAAAGAAAAATTCATGGACAATAATGTGGTGATTACTAGGATCAGGGGAGGTTCAGGAGGGTGTAGAGAAGATAAATGGTGATAAACGAAGACTTGACTTGAGAGGGAGGTAAACATATAATATAAAGTACAGAGGTGTGTTGTAGAATTGGACACCTGTAACCTGTATAATTATATTAAATAGTGTCACCCTAATAAACTCAATTAAAAAAAAACTTAGGGGATGTGTTGTTTTGTGTCAGTATTGGCTGTCTCAGATAATACTCTTCTAGACCTATGGCATAAAGTATAGATGAAAATAAAATATATGACTATATAAAAGTGAAATCATTCCATAGAATTAAAGAGGTTTTTGGTTTTTGATAGGGCATAGGGCTTTCCATTAGACTGAATATAAACATGGAATGAAGTTTTAAATGTCTAAAGGGTTTAATTTCATCGATTCACAAATAATCAAAAAGTATTATGATTACTTGAGGCAAACAGAAGAAGACATCAGGGACCTACTTCCCTATCCTGAATTTTTGGCTTCTCTGATTACAATTACACTCAGTGCTATGCTGGTATATATTTAACAACACACTCTTGTGGACCAAAGTGAGTTGCTCTAGCAAACCATAGTTTCCTTCCTTTAGGACAAAGGTGTTTGGCTTTAATTGCTATCATTTTGCCTATTGTTTTATCAACAGTGTATTTACTGAGAAAGCCAAAGTTTCTTCAACAATGTATTTACCAAGAAAATTTTCAGCTTTGATGAACCTAATTAACTATAATTTAATAGAAACCAAAAATGATGGCAACGATGTGGCTCTTACTACTAAGACAGTAGTAAGTCCCAGGGATTTCAGATACTCTGATTTAACTCCTGGTGTTGAGTCTTAGGAGACATGATTTTGAGCTTTTTATTTAACCTCTCTAAACCTTTTTCCACATCTCTAAATTAAACATAATACCAGGCCTACCTTACTATTGCATAAAATTAAATTAAGTGCATCCAATAATAATTATATGTGATGTCACACCAATAAAACATTCTACCTCTATCAGCTATTTCTATTCTTTGAGAAAAACAAGAATATTTACAGGTACAAACATCCAAAGTAGTTACTGCTCTCAGGTAAAAATGAATTCACTTTCCTGAGTTTTGTATAGGGGCACTTTAAATTTATTTTCAAAAGTGAACAAGTACATTTAATTTAAAATTAATAAGACCATTACTGTGTATTCATTAAAATTTCATGTGATTATTAGAAACGTTTACAAGATATGCAGTGGACTTATATAGAAGAGACAATAATTAAGCCATAATAAATGGAATTTTAAATAATCACTGGTAAAAAATACATTATTAAATTTGAGACCTCTTATTTTAAAATCTACCTGTAATTTCTATTTACTAGAACCAGTATAAAATTATATGTTTTGTGAACATAGAATAAATAGAATTAATTTTAGAAATGGATGACAAAGAACAAGTCTCCTAGTCAGAGTCTCCTGCCTGCCAGAGAACCGTAATGCAATCAGGAGATGCTGCTGACATTCTTCCCTGTGTCTTTTTTTTTTTTTATTTCAGTAATCAAGGCCATTATTTAATGATGTCAATGGAGTCTCCCATTTCTCCCTGCAAATACTGATGATAAATGGCACGTTGGTTCCTGTGTTGTCACAAAGGTCAGTGTGTAATTGGCATCACTAATAATACCTGTGTGATTTAATTTGATCAGCAGGTAATTTGTCGCATTTTCTTTTTTCCCTTATTGTAACTTTGCCAAGGAAAGAGCAATGTTTCATTTTGTTTCTTTAAAAACATTTGGCCACTCAAATAGCTAAATCATAAATTCCATGAAGACAGTGTGAGTATCCTGTTTGCAATGTTTTCCCTGATGCTAGTAGCACAGTGCCTGGAACAGAACCGGGGTAGACTTAATAAAGGTTTCTCAAGTGAACAAATGAATGAATGGAAGAATAAAGGAAATATCACGAAATTATCTTTAGAAATTACTAAAGTTGTTCAGAGCAGAGCTTACTTCTCATGAGCTCTTTAAATTTTTCTTCATAAACACATGTTTATAGGGTTGTCTAACGCTTGCCTCCCCTACTAGACCTTTTTTTTTTGTATTTTTCTGAAGCTGGAAACGGGGAGGCAGTCAGACAGACTCCCGCATGTGCCCTACCGGGATCCAACTGGCACGCCCACCAGGGGGCGATGCTCTGCCGATCTGGGGCGTCGCTCTGCCGGAATCAGAGCCATTCTAGAGCCTGAGACAGAGGCCAAAGAGCCATCCTCAGTGCCCGGGCCAACTTTGCTCCAATGGAGCCTCGGCTGCGGGAGGGGAAGAGAGAGACAGAGAGGAAGGAGAGGGGGGGGGGTGGAGAAGCAGATGGGCACTTCTCCTGTGTGCCCTGGCCGGGAATCGAACCCAGGACTCCCGCATGCCAGGCCGACGCTCTACCACTGAGCCAACTGGCCAGGGCCCCCTTTTTTTTTTTTTAAGATTTTGTTTATTTTTTAAAAGAAGAGAGAGAGAGAAAGGGAAAGGGAGAGCGAAAAGAGGGATTAGAAATGGGAAGCATCAACTTGGGTAGTAGTTGTTTCCTATATGTACCTTGACCAGGCAAGACCAGGGTTTTGAACCAGCAACCTCAGTGTTCCAGGTCAATGCTTTTTCCACTGCACCACCACAGGCCAGGCCTAGATTGCTTTGCTTACAATAATACTCCAACCTTCCTGCACAGGACCTGGCACATTGAGGCACTCAGTAAGCAATGATCAAGGATTTAATGCCTCCTGTTTGGGTAGCTCAGTTAATTAGTAGACATCAAAACTTAAGACTTTCTACCCCATTTTATAAAATACAGAAATTATGCAATAAAAATGTAAGTCTGCTTGCTAACATTTTTTGAATGTCTACTACAATGATAGCATTATCCCCAAGATTTTTCAGTTATCCTTTATACGTGGGACATCTTTACAGACAGAGTTTCTTCTTCTCACTCTCTCTGAATAAGCACAATGTGCAGAACAGCATTTCTATCCCCAATCAGACCCTTTAAAAAATGTAGCATATTATGTATTCTAAAGTAGACAGCATATTAGAGAAAATGTATGATTTAAAATGCTTTATGTCTCACCAGAGAAATCGGCTCCAATTGTTGGCTCAACTATTTTATCATACCTCTGGAGGGAGGAATGGTAATATTAGAAATCAAACATGCATTGGTCAGGGCTCACTGTGCACCACAGAGTTGTCTGTGACTTGTGATTAAACTAAAATACATTCCGTATACAGCCCTACACATTGTCATATAGCCTTGGGGCCTCTTTATCTGAAGGGCAGACGCTGTAAAAACTCCATGTACACAAGCTAGTAGCTTTTTCACATATTTTTCTCTCCTCTCCCAAAGGTACAATAATTTCAAACTGAACATGAAGTAATCTCTTATATAAATTAAAGTTAATATGTTATAAAAACAACAGCAGCAATAATAGCTACCAGTTATTAAAGGTCTCCAGCATTGTGCTAGCTTCCTATTCCTTCTAGCCACTCCTCACAATAACACTGGAAGTAAAACAAAGTCTCATTTTAATAATCTTCTCAAGATCACATAGGTAATGAGGTGGTGCAGCTGGTATTTGAACCTAAACCCATAAGAATATAGCACAATTTCTTAGCCTTGACACTAGTGATACTTTATAACAAATAATTCTTTGTTGTGGATAAACTGTCCAACTAATGCTGGTAGCAACTCTCTCCCAATTGTAACAGCCAAATATGACTCCAGACATACTGCCCGTGGCTGGGCAAAATCCCTCCTACTCCCCACTCTCCAACAACCACTTATCTATCTTAACCCATCCTCTCCCAACCCCTACCCCACCCTCATGAAGAACCACTGGAAAACAACACCCAGCTTTTTATTCTCTACTATTCCCTTTCTGCCTGGCCTGTGGTGGCGCAGTGGATAAAGCGTCGACCTGGAACACTGAGGTCGCAGGTTCGAAACCCTGGGCTTGCCTGGGAGGGCACATATGGGAGTTGATGCTTCCAGCTCCTCCCCCCTTCTCTCTCTCTCTGTCTCTCCTCTCTCTCTCTTTGTCTCTCTCTCTCCTCTCCAAAATGAATAAATTTAAAAAAAAATTAAAACCACTATTCCCTTCCTGCATGAAGGGAGAATCTTATGAGTCAAGCATTCAACTTTAACTCACTTTAGTATTTACTAAAATTGTAGAAAACAGTTATATAATCACATAGCAATTTAACCAAGCAGACCTCCACATGAACAAGATGCCATAGGTAAACCAAACTTCATAAGGAAAGGCACTGAAATTATTGTGAAACCTTCTTTTGCAGTCATTGTTTGGAAATGTTTCCATTTTAGAAAACTGAAAGGAAAAAACGAAGAAAAATCAAAGTATATGGATATCCATTCAGGATAAAACAAACACCTTTTATCAGCCATAATCTGATTTAGAAAAAACAAACAAACACCCATTTCTTAAAGATATCTACAACTACCATCACATTTAAGGGTGAAATAGTCAATTAATCCTCCCTTATGCCACGAAGTTGACTTTTAACAAATCTATGCAGCATTTATTGTACTAGAGGTCCTAGACAACAATTAAAGCAAGAAACCTAAATTGAAGTTATAAAGATTAAAAAAGAGCAAGTAAAACTCTACTTATTCTCATGCAAAATTACTGATTATACAGCAAGTCCTCTGAAACCTATGGAAATTTAATAGGAGCATATATTATATATACCAAGATCATGAAATTCAAGCCAATATTGCATTGTGTCTATATACTGGAAATAAGCCAATTGAAAATAACATTTTAATTTTTATATTATTTGCAACAGTCTCAAAAAACATTAATTAGGAGTAAATTTAACAAAAGATGTACAAGCTCTCTACATTGCAAACTAGAAAATATTGCTAAAAGGTATTTAACAATGCCCAAATACACACCTGAAATACACCAGGTCCATTCTGTTAAAGGCTTAATGCTGTTCTTGTTCGTTCTCTCCAAAGGCAATCTCATCAAGTCTCCACAAACTTTTGTAATATTTGTTTGACACACTGATTCTAAAACATACATTTAAATAAAAAAGATCCAGAATAGCCAAAACAATCCTCCCAAAGGGGAAAAATGTGTGCAACGTATTCCTTCTAATTTCAAGATTTATTATAAAACTGCAGTAATCAAGCAATAGTGATATTGGCTTAACAATGGACAAATTGTTTAATAGATAAGAATCTTTTCAACATATGGAGTTGAAACAACTGGCCGTTTTTATTACCCTTCCTTAAATCATACACAAAAATTGATGTGATAAAGATTAAAGGTCTAATTATAAGAGCCAAAACTATAAATCTCTTTTAAAAAAAAGAAGAGAAAATCTTTGTGACCCTCAAATAAGCAAAGATTTCTTAGCTAGGACACAGAAAGCACTACCTAAAATAAAATATTAATATATTGGAGTACATCAATAATAAGAAATTAGAAAATTATGAGCCAAAAACACAATGAGATAGCACAGCACATTGACAGGAATGACAAAATTTTTAAAAACTGACAACACCAAATATTGACCAGAATTTAGAGTAATGCAAACTTCCCTATATTGCCCATAAGAGTGTTAAACTTTACACCACTTTGGAAAATGGTTTGGAAATTTCTTATACAGCTAAACATATACCTATCTATAATTCAGAAATTTCATCCAAGAGAAATAAAAACCTATTGCTATAAAAAGACTTGTCTAAGAGTGTTTGTAGAAACGTACTCACTATAGGCCAAAACTGGAAACTACTCCACTGTCCCATAACCAAAGACTGAATAAACTGTAACATATTGATATTGAAGAATTCAGTACTCCTCATCAATAGAAAAACCAAATTCATTATATATACAACAACGTAGATCAATCTCAAAAACTTTAAGATGAATAAATATAAGCCAGATATGAGTATGTACTATACCAATCCTTTTATGTGCATTGGAAGAACAAGCAAAGCTAATCTATAGCAAAAGATAGCAGAAAAGTGGTTGCTTTCAAGTGAAGGGGACTTGGCTGGAGAAGGGCTACGGAAATCTGCAATGATGGGGATGGTCTCTCTTTTGGTAGAGTTATTGGTTATGCGTGTGTATGCATTTCTCAAAACTCATTACCCTGTGCCGTTTAAGATTTTTTTTCACAAAATGTAAGGCAACAAATCTTAAAGGGATACACAAAAAATCAATAAATCAGAGAAAATGAATCTGCAGTGGCAGAAATCAAGATAGTGATTACCCAAGGTATGGAAGTGTGTCTTGACAGAGATCTGAGGCCGCTTCCACAGTGTTGATACTGGTTGGTATCTTGACCTGGGTGCTGGTTGTACTGGTATGTTTGCTTTGTAGAATTTCAAGTACTGACACTATGGGTATTTTTTAAATAAGCTGCACTTCAACAGTATTAGCATTTTAAATTTTTGATGCTAGTAATCACAGAAGGCCTCCACATCAATTTCTAGCTAGAAACACATATTCTGTTTCATTGACACAACGGGATGTAAGGAGGTTGCTAGCTGAATCACCCTTTTGTGCATAATAACCTCCTACTGGAAAAGCTTTAACCTGTTACTATGACAGCGTGCTTTGACTATGGCATGCACAGAGAATAAATCATTTCCATTTAATCTGTCCAGTTGCTTTGTTATTAAAGATGACAAGGAAGCAACAGCAAGCATCACTAGAGAAATCACAGCAATATACATCTGTCACATGATAATACGATGCATCGGAGATCATTCTGTAGTGTCATAACTGTAATTTCAGAAAACCAAATACTATTTATGCGATAACATACACCTGTATTTCTTTAACTTCTATTTTCAATTTGCTGCCTGTTTATATCTATTCAAACGTGAAGCACTACATGTCATGAAATACTATGTAAATAAGTTAGGCCTAACCGAAGGATCAGAGGCTAAGCAGGAAACTCCAGGCTCTGGGGCCAGACAATTCTATTTTAACAATACCCATCTGGTCCTTGAAGCATAGCTTAAGCATTTTGACAGACACACCAAGATTCAACTAAGGAGATAGTCTTTTACTACATATGAAACTATCCCCCAGTGAAAGAGAACAGATTAATGGAAGTGTCAGTTAGGGTTATTTGGCTGCAATATATAGAAATTTATTCTGGTTAACCTACACTAAAAAAGAGAGGGAATTTATTATAAATTGCTTTGGAAATTGCTCACTTGGATTAAGAAGAGGAAGGATACGAAGGTTTGGGGTCCTTTAAAAAGCAGAACTGATAAAAATTTGTATTGGTGACTATTTGACCCCACCTTGCATCCTCTTGGACCAATATTTTAGTCCAGCTATTGCTACAGAAAGCAACTACACATAGATAAAGTGACAGCCTTTTCTTTCCCGGGGTTTCTCTGCCACATAGGATGCTTGCGGAAGCCCGTTCAGCCATTCTGGCACGTGCAAAAAATTACGGAGATGAGAGGGAGGTAGCACCTCCTGCGGCAACCAGTGGGACAGGAGCTGCTGAAATATATATGACCCTCTTCTATACCCCAGCTGGGTAATTTTGAGCTGCTTGGTACAAGGTTCTCCCTCCAGTCTCCAGCAAGATGACATCACTGCCCAGAGCAGTGATCAACTTAATGTTGTAGCTCTGACAGGGCTCTCCCTCCTGTGGTCCCTTGCCCGTCCTCCACAACGCTTGGTTGGAATCACTCCCCAAAACACACTTCATGTCTACAAGCCTTCATGCTAGGTTCTCTTTTTGGGAGGAAATCGAAGCTAAAACAAAAGGTACCTGCTGGGTTCTGTGACTGCCAGAATGGATGAATTCAAATCCATTTAGTCATTTTTGTTCCTCTGCTCATAATTAAAATCCTGGAAGAGAACATGCATCTAACCAAGCCTGAGTCCCCTGCCCACCCCTTGCATAGGAAGGGTAAGACACACAGATAGCCCCTCAGAGAGGAAAGAGGTAAGTAAGTTCTAAAAGAAAAAAAAAAAAAGTTACTCTTTCTATATTACTTTTGTGTGTTTAAAATATTACATTTAAAGCCCAAAAAGCAAATTCCATAAAGTTAGATTATTTTCATTATACCTCTACATTAAGAGCACATATAACACCATATTTGCAAGACATTTATTTTATTAAGTGTTTGAGATTATACGTCACTTCTACATATGGTGATAAAATAAAAATTCATTGAGACTCCGAAGATGGTTAAGTTAGAATCTCACATCCTTCTCACTCCTTTTAAGAGTTTGATATACATCACCTCCAGAAAGGAACTGAAACTTCTAGACAAAGTGGAATAAGCCCATTTCATAGTTCTCATCTCGTGAATTCTCACTAAACACCCTAGACAAAATATATAGATAGAGCAACTACCAGAAAAGTATGAAAAGCAGAGGAAGCAGGCAGACTGGCTAGGGACCTGCAGACTCAAGGGACAACGTGATAGCAACGTACCTGGTTTGGTTTGGTTTATTGCTTACATATCATGGCCTTGTCACTAGAAGAGTATATAACCCTGAAACATACAGAGATAAAGAGATGCAAAAAAAAAAAAAAAGAAAGATTGCCCTAGCTATCCAAAGCACAGGAAAGAAGAAGGCAACTGCCGGGACAGAAGCCTGTGACTATGTCTCCCCTACGCCAGGCAGGCACCACAAAGGAAACTGTGCCTCTCTCCCTTCCCACCAGGCATAGCAGCATCTGTGAAACAGAGCCAGGTCAGACATCCATCTTCATGTGGCCCCGACCATGCAGAGGATGTCCTGTCCATCCCCCTCCCTCTTTCTTGGGTGCTGTGAATATTACAGGTGGAATTCTGTTAACCAGCCCTACTCTCCAATAGCTGCAAAAGAGGCCAAGTCCTCCCTCCCACCAACCCAACCATCTCATAGCCCATCTTGTTGTATATGAATAAAAAGGGAGATAGCATCCCTCCTCCTCCCCCATTGGGCCCTATGAAGACTGTGGACAGATCTCTGTCCACAGTGCTTGCCCTGAGCTAAGGGAACATCAGCGAAGAGGAGGCCCTCCACCCTCTCCCAACTAGATTGGGAAGATTAGAAGATATGATTTAAAAGAACAGAAATCTGGGGAAAGGGATTCTTTGTATCTGAGTTTAAAATCCCAGGCAAACATCCCAAGAGTCCCCTGTGTGAAAATGACTAGACTCAATACAGCAAAAGCTTGCGAACCAAACAAGGGGGTAGAATACCTCTCAGATTTCCAACCGACCTCAGCAGCACAGCAGCAGGGTGGACCAGAATAACACTGCTAAAGCTTGAAAATTAAATTGACAGAGAGCTATGGCCCACAAAAGCGAACTGGGCCATTATTTCTGAATCTAAACAAGTCTATTGGCTAGTAAAATAGAAGATTAAATAGCAACCAGAATGTCATAGCATAATACTTAAGAAGTCCAGAATGCAATCCAAAATTATATCATACCAAAAACCAATAAACTGTCAATTCAAATGAGAAAAGATAATCAACAGAGGCCAACATTGAGATGATCCAAATGTTAGACTTATCTGACAAGAATTTTAAAGCAGTTATCATAAAAACGTTCCCACAAGAAATTATGAACACTCTTGAGACACATAGAAAAAATAGAAAATCCTAACAAAGGAACAGAAAACATAAAAAAGAATCAAATAAAAAATTTGGAATTAAAAATACAGTGACTAAAATTGATAAAGTCCCTGGATGAGCTCAGTAGCAGAATGGAGATTTCAGGAGGGGGGGGGAGCAGTAAACAGAGATAGATCAATAGAAATTACCTACTCAGAACAACAAAGAGAAAACAGATGTTAAAAATGACAGATGCTCAGGAATATATGGGGCAATAACCAAAGATCTATTGTACCACTGAAGTCCCAGAAGGAAATGAGAAAGAGGTTGGGGCTAAAAAAAAATATTTAGAGAAAAAAATGGCTGAAATATTCCCAAACTTGACAAAAGACATAAATCTACAGGAAAAAAAAATGAACAAATCTGAACAGGATAAACTGAAAGAAATACATGCATTGACATATCGTAATCAAAGATCTAAAAACTAAAAAAAAAAAGAGAGAGAGAGAGAAGTATCTTGAAAGCAGTCAAAAAGAAATAATACATTACCTACAAGGAAGGAACAATTTGAATTCCAAAGTACTACTAACAAGAAACTGGAGGCTAGAAAGAAGTGGCAAAATATATTTCAAGTGCTGATAAAAAAAATAATAACTACAGTGGTACCTTGAAATACGAATTTAATTCGTTGTGTAACCAAGCTCATAAGTCAGTCAACTCGAATATCAAACTGCCGATACTGGACCCGTGCGCCAACACGCCAACTAGCTGCAGCTTTCAGAATCACAACTCGTATCTTGGAATTTCGCTCAGATCTCAAACAAAAATACTGACCGAGTTGCAGCTCATATCTTAAAAAAAAAAAAAATTTGTATGTTGGTCTGTTCGTATCTCAAGGTACCACTGTATTCAGAATCCTATAATCAGTGAAAACACACACACACACAACAATTCATATATTTGACTTCACTTGAAAAATCAGATTGCCTGGCCATCAGGGCCTGAATTCTCACAGAGCAACAGTGGTCTTGAGTCTTTCTCCCTTTAGATGAGGCATGTACTCTCTAGTCACCAGAACCCTTATCTATGTTCTCTCTCCCTGACTACTATTACAAACACTTATTCTACCTGCCTTGTTGTGGACCGTTAATGGCAAAAAGCCATTATAGATTCAAGGCTTGGCAGGGGGCTAAGTTCTACCCCCTCCATCTCCATATTTGGCTTTGATGCTAAGTGTTTGCACACACTCCACTTCCTTCCTTGGGTTGCAGGGAGCAATATACATGCCCTTCCTCTGACTCTTTGTTTGTTTCAGATGTTTGTAAATTTCACTAATGTATCCTGTTTTTGCCTTGGGAGAATTCCTGTCTTAGCCTTTGATGTGCAACCTTGTATCAGGGTCCTTGATTTGCATAGGTCCATATAATAAAGCAAACTGGGGCTGTGAGGCACTCAGATGCTGCCAGGCAGTTTGAGGAGTACTCCCGGTCCCATCGGTTTTGTTCTGACAAAGTGTGTTTCCTTAATTCCGCACCGTTATTTGGAGCTGCGCTGGTCCGCGGCACTGCCTGGTTGTTGTGGGCATTAGGTGATGACATCCAGACTATTGGTTCTAAAGTTTTTCAGAGATGCTAATAAAAGCCATAGATCCCCAAAAAGAGATCCACACAAACAATTTTGCATTTAGTTTCAAAGATTATAGACCCTTATGTGCCTAAGATTCTGCAGATCATACTTTAAACACCTGATTTATACTATCTAGTATACTGTTTTAATCCCAAATACATTGGAATGTTGATTACTTATCCTTTTACTATGTTGACATTAATGCCTCTTGCTTTCTATGTTAGAAATGTTTCTTGTATTGTCATATATGTTTGTTGTATTATTTTAAAAATATTCAATTCTGCTATGGAGAAATGACAAACATGTAAGTAAGATAAATGAAACTAAATATAGAAGCAAGTACTTTGTGAAACACATTAGACATAAATTCTATATATTCAGGAGTAGAAGGACCAAGCAGTCACCAAATACTCATGAGGGACTCAACAGTTTCTGGCACATCTGTAGAATGAATGAATGAGTGAATGTGAGTAAATTAATGAATTACTGCAAGGATCAGTTTCTCCATTACATTATGCTCCTCCTATCTCTAACAGATTACTATTTGTTTTCTATTCACTAGTGTGTCTCTTACTAGGTCATACATTTCTTGGAGATAAGGGTCATAAATTATGTTGTGCACAGGACAGAAGTTAATAAGTATCTGAAAGAAGTCTCACACATACAGCAATAATTGTTATACTCAAGGGCACCTCACAATCACCTTGGAAGCTTGTTTAAAATGCAGATATCTAGCAACCACCCCCAGAAGTTTTGAGTCAGTAATTTAAAGATGTGATATTTTTTAAAATCTGCATTGTTTACCAAAACCACTACTACCTTTGATGTAAAAACATCATCAAATACATATTGAAAACTATTGAACTAGTGGGAACAGAAAATCTAGGGCACGTGGTAATCCTATTTCCTCTCCTAGTATCATCAACATTACCAAATAGGTTAAAATGAACTTCAGAGCAGCCTGAAAGGTAGGAAAGGGGAAAAGGCAAGGCGGACCAAGCTCCTTCACTTTAGTTGCTGTGATGGGGGGTGGGGAGGGTGAAGGAAGAGAATGTATTGCTAGCTACATATGGGAGACAAGAAGAAGAGGGAGGTAGAGAGGAAGGGAGCCAATTATAGAGAAAGAGTGAGCGTGTGTTTTTCTCCTTTCCCTTATTTTTAACCAACTGGCAGAGCTATTGCTTTCTGTCCAACCAGATGCTTTTATTGATCACTTCCCATGGCCAGAGATGGGGGGAAGTAAGAACCATAGCTTAGTTCCTGAGACAACTGCCCCATTTTGCTACCCCAAGGTTTGAACTGTTCTGCTTCTTTTTTCATGATAGCATACTTTCCATTGTTTCAAGAAGTTTCTATTGAATGCCTAGAGTTTAACTTAGTGGCCCAATGTAAATTTTAAAACATTTAGATTTTTAAAAATTAAGTATTACTGGCCCTGGCCAGTTGGCTCAGTGGTAGAGCATCGGCCTGGCGTGCAGGAGTCCCAGGTTCGATTGCTGGCCAGGGCAACAGGAGAAGCACCCATCTGCTTCTCCACCCCTCCCCCTCTCCTTCCTCTCTGTCTCTCTCCTCCCCTCCTGCAGCCAAGGCTCCATTGGAGCAAAGTTTGCCCGGGCACTGAGGATGGCTCTGTGGCCTCTGCCTCAGGCGCTAGAATGGCTCTGATTGCGGCAGAGCGACACCCCAAGATGGGCAGAGCATCGCCCCCTGGTGGGCATGCCGGGTGGATCCCAGTCGGTTGCATGCGGGAGTCTGACTGCCTCCCCATTTCCAACTTCGGAAAAATACAAAAAAAAAAAATTAAGTATTACTTTTAGACAATTTAAGATAGAAGAAGCACATGAAGGTCATCGGAGATGTTTAAATTGGAATTTTGAAAATACTTTTCAAGTTGAGCCATGACTTTATGTGTGGGCTTATAGTAGCTGAAATGAGTTTAGTCTGTTAGATCTTCTTGACTTCTGCTTTACTTTATGAAAACTTTGCATAGTGTTTTCCAATCCTGCTACCATGTAACAATGGATTTAAATTTACTAACAAATTACAGACACCAAATTTTTCATAAAGTTGTCAATCCAAACACTCACACTTTGATTTCTGGAACATGTAAAAATATAGAATTCTGGATAATAAGTGTAATAATGAAATATATTATTTAATTAGAAAGAATTTAAGGGTTTTTTTACTGTTCCATTGAACCCGAGCAGTTGGATTAGAATTTCAAGTTTTTCAAGTCATTGAAATTCAAAGAAACCCACCACTAATCCAAAGTACTATAAATATTTGTATGCTGAGTAAAGGCAATTGTTTTCTTACACAAGCTCTCATTTTTCTCAATTCAAAACAGAGCTTCACAGAGAAACAAAGGTTAACCTATTGATTGAACAGATGAAACATTTACTGCCTCCTTACCTTACATGATACACCAAGGAAATAGTAGCTGAGTTTAGTACTCAAAGGGGCACTAAATCATCAATAAAAATATACAATAAGTATAATTATCTGTTTACTGGTCTGGACCTTTCTTACTTGAAGAACATAGGTGATGGCTCCAACATTTAGATTTTCCATCCAATATAAGAGTATAAAAAGGATGTAAAAATTGCACTATTATTTAATGCTATACTGAGCCAGACACCAGCAACTGTACAAAAAACAAATAAACAACTGATCCAATACTATGAATCAATTTAGGGTGATAATGGGTACTGCAAAAGAAAAAGCCCTCTGACCAGTGAATATTAAGCTCCTAGGATATAGAAATCATTCAAAGATAATTATACACAGACTAACATAATTGCCTTTAAGGTTTAGCCAACATTTTTACCTTCGTGTCATACTATTTCTCTTCCCTTCTATTTCTATGAAACTAAGAAAAATAGTAAGATTCCCTTAAGTTTGCTATATATATGTGACATAAGAAGCATTTTTCTTATTTTATTATAGCTTATGGGATTGTTGGGCAAATAACTTTGTAAAATTAGTGTTATTTGAGTTTGCTCATTTTTATTGTTAAAAATGGCACTGGGCAGCGCCAGGTATGTGATCTGTGAAATTGCTAATTACCTTCCTGCTTAGGAAAGGCCATTGTTATGCTAATATTGCTGGAGGAAAGATTTTTACGTCAGAAAAGTTTTTAAAAGAAAGGAGAGGAAGGAGGAGAAAGAAGCCAAGATGACAGGGAAAGAGAGAGAAGCCAGTTTTGCAGAGTAAGAAGCCATGTTAGCAGATGGGGAACCAGAGGGGAAGGGCTTTGGGACTGAGGAGGCCTTTGATTCTAGGGGGAACTGGAGAAGATTCTCCTGGTTGTGGAACCGTATAATATGTCAGTAGCTTTGTAAGCTCTGACTGAATGAAAAAAGAATTGTTTTTCCCTGTGTGTTTGCTCATCGGCCAGTACGAGCTTGAATAAAGGAATGACCCACCATTTTTTTGGCTCCACTGTTTCTCTACCATCTGCCCAAATGCAATCAGAACCTTCACCTGCATGGCCACAATGGCGACAACTACTGGCCATACACATGATACATAATTCTCATTGTATGAATTTTATTGTATCAGTAGTATTTGTCTTTTCAAATCTCTAACGGCCCTAATTCAGAATCTGTATTAACATATTTTAAAAGCATATTCAAAAGAATTTCACATTAAAAAAATAATTTATATATAATCCTTCAGTCATGTCAGACCTAACTCAGATATGTGTAATACTGGACCAACAATTTAAAATCTCTTTTTTTAAAATGCTGCTCTACGGAAGAAAATAAAGACCCGGATGAGAAGATTGGAGAGTGAAGAACTCTTATCTGGAGAAAGTCAATGCTATTGGAGAAAAGATCAACAGGAAAATATATTTTAGTGTCCTCAACAAAAACATCTGGCCAACTCATCACCCTGTAGTGAAACACAGCCATCCACACCTCTGGGGCTTTTAGCCTCTCAAGATTAAAAATTTATGGACAACAAAAAATCACTACACATGTAAAGGAAACTTCTTCATGAAAGTAAGTAAAACAACAAACAAAAAAAAACTAAGGAGAAAACAGACAAGGTATAGAATAAAGCAATAGGATTAAATAATCTTAAATGTTCCTTTATCTCTAAAATTATTAGATGAATTTAAGTAATTTCCCATAGTCTGACTTTTTTTTTTTTAATAATTTTTTTGTACTTTTCTGAAGCTGGAAACGGGGAGAGACAGTCAGACAGACTCCCGCATCCGCCCGACCGGGATCCACCCGGCACGCCCACCAGGGGGTGATGCTCTGCCCACCAGGGGGCGATGCTCTGCCCCTCCGGGGCGTTGCTCTGCCGCGACCAGAGCCACTCTAGTGCCTGGGGCAGAGGCCAAGGAGCCATCCCCAGCGCCCAGGCCATCCTTGCTCCTATGGAGCCTTGGCTGCGGGAGGGGAAGAGAGAGACAGAGAGGAAGGGGGGGAGGTGGAGAAGCAAATGGGTGCTTCTCCTATGTGCCCTGGCCGGGAATCGAACCCGGGTCCCCCGCATGCCAGGCCGACGTTCTACCACTGAGCCAATCGGCCAGGGCAATCTGACTTTTAAGATCAACCCAGAAGCCTAAATTGTTGAATTAGAAACTTCAGCTCAGACAAGCATAAAAGAGGAAAAAATGTATTGATTCACTTAGTTGCGAAAAACAAAAATAACACTGGCTCCATACATGATTGAATTTAGAAGTCCGATGATATCAGAACTTGGTTTCTCTCCAGCTTTTGGCTCTGTCTTCCGCTGAGTTGGCTTCTCTGGATTCACATAATGGACCCTGACAGCTCCAGGATCATACTCTCTCAGGATTATCTCCAAATGGACTATTTTGGCTCCCAGGATTATCTCCAACTGGACTGTTGTGCCAATAATCCTGAATCACTACAGCCTGAGGCTCATACTCAGCCCTGATTAAATTGTGACTTGCACCCCCATTGCAAAATTTCTGTTACTTTCAACTGAGTGTATTTTAACGAATACAGATTTCAGTACCAGGAAATGAAGCACTATAGAAAACATGCTGGTTTAATTGAAGATATTTTCAGCAAACTTATACTATATTGATGGCCTCTTTTACACTGAAACTCAGAAATGTGCCTTTTTGAAGGCTGTTGCAATTAGAGACTTGAGAAGAAATATGTTTAGAGTGTTTTTGACACTTCTTGAGGCCATCAATAAAGTCTTATGAAAAAGAGAAAAGCAGGCTGAATGTAGTCCACTATAAGCACAAAGGGAAGAAAAAAGAGCTTTATTAAGAAGGCCCCTTTTTTAATCCAAATAATGGAATCTTGTTGGTTAGAAAAATTGAATGATATACCTTAACAAATATTAACACTGATACAGATTGAGTGGCTATTTGGAAGGAAGAATGAGGCACAAAAAAAAAAAGTTTCAGACTCAGGCAACTCCTACTGAGTATTTTCTGCCCAAAAGGATACAACATACTGATGTTTAGCAATCCAAGTCTATTGCTTCAAATCTCTACCAGGGACAGGCCAAATGTTGATAGAGGCCATTAAACTAAGATTCTAGGAAACAGAGACTTGTTGCTAGGAGACCAAAGTTTCTAACTCAAAAACCATGACCCCACTAAAATATCCTGGTATGGTACTACACAGTAAAAATTATAACTACTTATGGACTGAGCTTGACCATTAAGAGCTATGACTTAAATCTTAAATCCCTTGGCCACCCATTTACAGGAAATGAGCTACTAAAGCTGTGTAGGCCCAGAAAGGGCATCCTCCTGTCTGTCTCAAATGAAAGGCAATAGAGAGGAGTGATCTTCCCAGTAAGTATTAACATAAGAAACATGAAAACCTGCAAAGAAATTTTTTGTTTATTTATGCCAAACTGGTGACATATGCCAGGGAACAAGATCTCAAATGCTCAAGAGAGTGACAGTTTGCAGTTTCTTTTCTGCATTTGAGATTAAGAAGGGAACATAAAGGTGGAAAAAAGCAAGGTGGAGATCTAATTACAGGATAGTTAAGAATATGTACTCTCTTGATGATGGTCACATATTAGAAGGAGGGGTCAAAAAAAGGGCATTTCAAAGCTGTATTAACCTAGATCAGGGGTCGGGAAACTTTTTGACTGAGAGAGCCATGAATGCCACATATTTTAAAATGTAATTCCATGAGAGCCATACAACGACCCGTGTACGTTAAGCATTATCCAATAAAAATTTGGTGTTGTCCCGGAGGACAGCTGTGATTGGCTCCAGCCACCTGCAACCATGAACATGAGTGGTAGGAAATGAATGGATTTTAATACATGACAATGTTTTATATTTTTAACTTTTTTTTTTTTTATTAAAGATTTGTCTTGTCTATGGCCAGATGCAGCCATGAAAAGAGCCACATCTGGCTCATGAGCCATGGGTTCCCGACCCCTGACCTAGCTACACAGAAGGGCTGGTTAAGTTCATTAACAGGGCTTGGTTAAGACAAGGATAAGCCTTTTGCTAATGACGTTATATGCCTGGAGCATGACTACTCACAATGACCTGCCTAGTTAGGAATATATATCAAACCACCCTGTGAAGTTACTTTCCATAAAACCTCTTTTCATCCAATATGGGGGTGGCAGAGGAGGACTGACAAGTGAGTTTACTCCAGAGAGCAAAATTAGATGCTATGTGTAAAATAAGAAGTCACTAGTCAATAGTCAGAGCTCTCACTGCTTCTAACCAACAGGCTGTGGTTTGTGCTATGTACTAGTGAACCATACGCAATGCTGCCCTTTTCCAAGGAGGCTTTTCATTGTACTTATTCATTTTTTTCTTCACTACTTTTTTTATAAATATGCTGAAGGTGGATAATAGTGTTTTAGCCTTAATGTAATGAGAAGCCACATCTATATGTATTGGCAAGAACAATAACTCAACCATAGACCTAGAATCAAAGAAATGGAGACTTTGAGCTACCCCATTTTGGGGAAGAGTAAATGCTGGTGTGAGCATTTCAAGGGTGTGTTTATTAGAGAAAGATAATTTGGATGTTGAGCGGTTCAAGAGGAAGACTATATTTCACATTTGGTTAAATCTTCAATATCCATCCCTAATTTTTCTCATTTTATAATAGCAATAGACTTTGAATATTGACTTGTTTCAGAAATAGTTCCTGAATTGACCAAATCAATGAAGATAATCTCTTCTCCCTTGCTGGAGTTTTGAACTAGGTTTCAAAACCCAGAGTCAAGCCAATCAGCAAGTTCTTCTTATGCCAATAATTCATTCAGGATAAATGTGTGACCTAATTGTCTCCATAAAAGTGAAGATAAAAATTTATGCTGAATTTTTGGTGGAAAGTTGTTTTCTCTCCCATTGGACATGAATAAGAGGTCAATGGGTTGAAGCCTACACAGATGATAGAGTAGAACTAGGGAAAGTACATGAGTTCCTGATAACAAAAGCAGATTAAGGTCGGTTGAGGCCCTGGGCACAAAAGAAAATATTAAGCCCCTTAAAAAAAGAGAGAGAAAGAGAAAATAAAAGTACAAGTTAACCATCTATTTAAATAAAAAAAAATATTATGTACTATTAATGTTAAAATTGCACATATGAAACCAAACTTGATGTCATTAGAAAAAGTATAAAGTTGGGGTGTTGCAGGGCCCTTCAGAAGTCGGGGCCCAGGGTGCACGCCCTGTGCGCTGCCGTTAAATCTGCCTCTTCCTGATATCCTTGTTGAGTTCTATAAGAACTAATCCTGAAGTCTGTGCTTCCTCTGGCCCTCCAGTTATACAAAGTTAAAAACATTATTGTTTAAGTCAGATTTGCTCCTACTTGCAGCCAAAACACCCTGGCCAATGTGCTATCTTTACGCTAATGACAACCGGTATTGGTTAAGACTACAGTTAGCTGAAAGGAACCAAAACCTGAATAACCGTGGCTTAACCACATGGTTCTTCTCAGGAAATAAGACATCTGGAGATGAACAGCCCCTTATTAATACAGTGACTATCTTCCACCCTTCTTCTCTCATTGTCTTCAGCCCTCTTTACCATGTACTTGTCACATTATTACCACAAGTTAGCTGCATCAGTATTTTCAATCAGGAAAAAAAAGGAGAATGCAAATAACAATAGGTTAATGGGTCTCTTACACTTTTAAATAGTTTTCTCCAGGCCCTGGCCGGTTGGCTCAGCGGTAGAGCGTTGGCCTGGCATGCGGGGGACCCGGGTTCGATTCCCGGCCAGGGCACATAGGAGAAGTGCCCATTTGCTTCTCCACCCCCCCTTCCTCTCTGTCTCTCTCTTCCCCTCCCGCAGCCAAGGCTCCATTGGAGCAAAGATGGCCCAGGCGCTAGGGATGGCTCTTGGCCTCTGCCCCAGGCCGCTAGAGTGGCTCTGGTCGCGGCAGAGTGACGCCCCAGAGGGGCAGAGCGTCGCCCCTGGTGGGCGTGCCAGGTGGATCCTGATTGGGCGCATGCGGGAGTCTGTCTGACTGTCTCTCCACGTTTCCAGCTTCAGGGAAAAAAAAAAAGAAGTTTTCTCCAAAGTACTTCACAACAATTGCTACATACATTTTATTGGCCGGAACTGTGTCATGTGACCCTCTGTGTGAGAAGGGAGCTGAGAAATACAGTTTTTATAGCTGGATTTGTTTCCACAACCAAAACAAATAAGAATCATATTTGTAAAATGGAAGATAAGATTGGCATTATATAGGCAAACAAGCCACCTCTGCCACACTCCCAAATTTACATCTCCAGCTCATACTTCCCTCTGACATCTTGATTCATATATCAAACATGTTATTTAAGCTCTCTGTACTTGTGGATTATATTATATTATAATAGACATAATTATATATATTATAATAGACATTTAATTATATTATATTATAATAGACATTTCAAATTGAATATGTATAAAACAAAGATAGTGATCTCCACAGGTGATGTGTTCCTCTGTGATGGTTAATTTTATATGTCAATTTGACTGGGCCACAGGGCACCTAGACATTTGGTCAAACACTATTCTGAGTGTGTCTGTGAAGGTATTTTTGGAAGAGATTATCATTTGAATCGGTATACTAAATAACACTGATTTCTCCTCCTAATGTGGATGAGCCTCATCCAATCAATTGAAGATCTGAACAAAACAAAAGGCTGAATAAGAAGAAATGCCTCCGGCTGGATGCTTGAGCATCAGTCTCCTTTTGCCTGCACACTTGAACTTACACCGTCACCTCTCCTGGTCTCCAGGCCTTCAGATTTAGATAAAACTTACACCATTGGTAACCCTCCTGGGTTTCCAGCTTGCTACCTGCAGAACTTAGCACTTGTCAACCTCCATAGCTAAATGAGCCAATTTCTTATAATAAATCTCTCAATAGGTAGGTAGTAGGCAGATGACAGATAGACAGGCAGGCAGGCAGACAGACAGACAGATGATAGATAGATGATGACAATAGATAGATAGATAGATAGATAGATAGATAGATAGATGATAGATAGATAGATGATAGATATGATATAGATGTATTGTAGATATAGAGATACAATAGATCATTCTTCACTCACTTTTATTCACACCCTATCATTCATTGAATTCATCAACACAGTGAGTCAGTACTTCCTTCCAGTGTATTTCAAATCAATTTACTTTTCTCTGTCTTCAATGCAACCACTTTAACCAGGACACTAAACTCCTGAAAATTCTAACTGGGTCCCCTGCTTCCACTCAGACCTTTCTTTTTTTTTTTTTTTTTTTTAATAAATTTTTATTAATGGTAATGGGATGACATTAATAAATCAGGGTACATATATTCAAAGAAAACATGCCTAGGTTATTTTGTCATCAAATTATGTTGCAAACCCCTCGCCCAAAGTCAGATTGTCCTCCGTCACCCTCTATCTAGTTCTCTGTGCCCCTCCCCTTCCCCCTAACTCTCTCCCTCCCTCCCTCCCATGTCCTCCCTCCCCACCCCCACCCTTGGTAACCACCACACTCTTGTCCATGTCTCTTAGTCTCATTTTTATGTTCCACCAATGTATGGAATCATGTAGTTCTTGTTTTTTTCTGATTTACTTATTTCACTCCTTATAATGTTATCAAGATCCCACCATTTTGCTGTAAATGATCTGATGTCATCATTTCTTATGGCTGAGTAGTATTCCATAGTGTATATGTGCCACATCTTCTTTATCCAGTCTTCTATTGAAGGGCTTTTTGGTTGTTTCCATGTCTTGGCCACTGTGAACAGTGCTGCAATGAACATGGGGCTACATGTGTCTTCACGTATCAATGTTTCTGAGGTTTTGGGGTATATACTCAGTAGAGGGATTGCTGGGTCATAAGGTAGTTCTATTTTCAGTTTTTTGAGGAACCACCATACTTTCCTCCATAATGGTTGTACTACTTTACAGTCCCACCAACAGTGGATGAGGGTTCCTTTTTCTCCACAGCCTCTCCAACATTTGCTATTACCCGTCTTGTTGATAATAGCTAATCTAACAGGAGTGAGGTGGTATCTCATTGTAGTTTTGATTTGCATTTCTCTAATAACTAATGAAGCTGAGCATCTTTTCATATATCTGTTGGCCGTTTGTATCTCTTCCTGGGAGAAGTGTCTGTTCATGTCCTCTTCCCATTTTTTTATTGGATTGTTTGTTTGTTTGTTGTTGAGTTTTATGAGTTCTTTGTAAATTTTGGATATTAGGCCCTTATCTGAGCTGTCGTTTGAAAATATCAGTTCCCATATAGTTGGCTGTCTGTTTATTTTGATATCAGTTTCTCTTGCTGAGCAAAAACTTTTAATTCTGATGTAGTCCCATTCATTTATCTTTGCCTTCACTTCTCTTGCCATTGGAGTCAAGTTCATAAAATGTTCTTTAAAACCCAGGTCCATGATTTTAGTACCTATGTCTTCTTCTATGTACTTTATTGTTTCAGGTCTTATATTTAGGTCTTTGATCCATTTTGAATTAATTTTAGTACACGGGGACAGGCTGTAGTCAAGTTTCATTCTTTTGCATGTGGCTTTCTAGTTTTCCCAACACCATTTGTTGAAGAGGCTTTCTTTTCTCCATTGTGTGTTGTTGGCCCCTTTATCAAAGATTATTTGACCATATATATGTGGTTTTATTTCTGGGCTTTCTATTCTGTTCCATTGGTCTGAGTGTCTATTTTTCTGCCAATACCATGCTGTTTTGATTATCGTGGCCCTATAATATAGTTTAAAGTCAGGTATTGTAATGCCCCCAGCTTCATTCTTTTTCCTTAGGATTGTTTTGGCTATTCGGGGTTTTTTATAGTTCCATATAAATCTGATGATTTTTTGTTCCATTTCTTTAAAAAATCTCATAGGGATTTTGATGGGAATTGCATTAAATTTGTATATTGCTTTGGGTAATATGGCCATTTTGATTATATTTATTCTTCCTATCCAAGAACAAGGAATATTTTTCCATCTCATTGTATCTTTTTCGATTTCCCTTAACAATGCTTTGTAATTTTCATTATATAGGTCCTTTACGTTCTTTGTTATGTTTATTCCTAGGTATTTTATTTTTTTTGTTGCAATCGTGAAGGGGATTATTTTTTTGAGTTCGTTTTCTAATATTTCATTGTGGGCATATAGAAAGGCTATGGACTTTTGTATGTTAATTTTGTATCCTGCGACCTTACTGTATTGGTTTATTGTTTCTAATAATCTTTTTGTGGAGTCCTTCGGGTTTTCGATGTATAGGATCATATCATCAGCAAAAAGTGATAGCTTTACTTCTTCTTTTCCGATATGGATGCCTTTTATTTCTTTGCCTTGTCTGATTGCTCTGGCCAGAACTTCTAGCACCACGTTGAATAAGAGTGGAGAGAGTGGACAACCCTGTCTTGTTCCTGATTTAAGGTAGAAAGTCCTCAGTTTTATGCCGTTTAATAGGATGTTGGCTGATGGTTTATCATATATGGCCTTTATCATGTTGAGATATTTTCCTTCTATACCCATTTTGTTGAGAGTCTTAAACATAAAATTGTGTTGTATTTTATCAAAAGCCTTTTCTGCATCTATTGATAAGATCATGTGGTTTTTGTTCTTTGTTTTGTTGATATGGTGTATTACGTTAACCGTTTTGCGTATGTTGAACCATCCTTGAGATTCTGGGATGAATCCCACATGATCATGATGTATTATTTTTTTAATATGTTGTTGTATTCGGTTTGCCAGTATTTTGTTTAGTATTTTAGCATCTGTATTCATTAGAGATATTGGTCTGTAGTTTTCTTTCTTTGTTCCATCCTTGCCAGGTTTTGGTATGAGGGTTATGTTGGCCTCATAAAATGTGTTTGGAAGTATTGCTTCTTCTTCAATTTTTTGGAAGACTTTGAGTAGAATAGGAACCAAGTCTTCTTTGAATGTTTGATAGAATTCACTAGTATAACCGTCTGGGCCTGGACTTTTATTTTTGAGGAGATTTTTAATAGTTTTTTCTATTTCCTCCCTGCTGATTGGTCTGTTTAGGCTTTCTGCTTCTTCATGACTCAGTCTAGGAAGGTTGTATTGTTCTAGGAATTTATCCATTTCTTCTAGATTGTTGTATTTGGTGGCATATAATTTTTCATAGTATTCTACAATAATTCTTTGTATATCTATGATGTCTGTGGTGATCTCTCCTCTTTCATTTTGGATTTTATTTATTTGAGTCCTGTGTCTTTTTTCCTTGGTAAGTCTTGCCAAGGGTTTGTCAATTTTGTTGATCTTTTCAAAGAACCAGCTCCTTGTTTTATTGATTTTTTCTATAGTTTTTCTGTTCTCTATTTCATTTATTTCTGCTCTGATTTTTATTATCTCCTTTCTTCGGCTGGTTTTGGGTTGTCTTTGTTCTTCTTTTTCTAGTTCCTTAAGGTGTGAAGTTAAGTGGTTTACTTCGGCTCTCTCTTGTTTGTTCATATAGGCCTGAAGTGATATGAACTTTCCTCTTATTACTGCTTTTGCTGCATCCCAGAGATTCTGATATGTTGTATTTTCATTTTCATTTGTCTGTATATATCTTTTGATTTCTGCGCTTATTTCTTCTTTGACCCATTCATTTTTTAGAAGTATGTTGTTTAGTTTCCACATTTTTGTGGGTTTTCCCCCCTCTTTTTTGCAGTTGAATTCTAGTTTCAAGGCTTTATGATCAGAAAATATGCTTGGTACAATTTCAATTTTTCTAAATTTGCTGATATTGTCTTTGTGGCCCAACATATGGTCAATTCTTGAGAATGTTCCATGTACACTAGAGAAAAATGTATACTCTGTCGCTTTGGGATGAAGTGTCCTGTAGATGTCTATCATATCCAGGTGTTCTAGTATTTCGTTTAAGGCCACTATATCTTTATTGATTCTCTGTTTGGATGACCGATCTAGAGCCGTCAGCGGTGTATTGAGGTCTCCAAGTATGATTGTATTTTTGTTAGTTTTTGTTTTAAGGTCAATAAGTAGCTGTCTTATATATTTTGGTGCTCCTGGGTTTGGTGCATATATATTAAGGATTGTTATGTCTTCTTGATTCAACTTCCCCTTAATCATTATGAAATGACCATTTTTGTCTCTGAGTACTTTTTCTGTCTTGTAGTCAGCATTATTAGATATGAGTATTGCTACGCCTGCTTTTTTTTGGGTGTTGTTTGCTTGGAGTATTGTTTTCCAGCCTTTCACTTTGAATTTGTTTTTATCCTTGTTGCTTAGATGTGTTTCTTGTAGGCAGCATATAGTTGGATTTACTTTTTTAATCCATTCTGCTACTCTGTGTCTTTTTATTGGTAAGTTTAATCCATTTACATTTAGTGTAATTATTGACACTTGTGGGTTCCCTACTGCCATTTTATAAATTGCTTTCTGTTAGTTTTGTATCTAGTTTGATTCTTCTCTTTTGTTTTTCTATCATTTGTTTTTGTTTGTTTATGTTCCATACTTCTTTCCTCTGTTGCTACCTTTTTTAAGTCAAGTGTTTTTGTGGTGGTTTTTTTAAGGGTGGTTACCATTAAGTAATGAAAAGGGTACCTACCATATTGATTGTAGTACCCTATCTTATAAGTATTTCTGCACTTCATCATCCTTTGCTACTGTTAATCTCCATCCTCTCCCCCTTTTTTTTCCTTTGTTGTCACAGTTTAAGTTTGGTTTTATTGCGTTCTTGGTGGAGCTGTTACTTGTGGTGTTGTTTTCTTTTGTTCTTTGAATCTGGTTGGAAAACCCCCTTTAGTATTTCCTGGAGTGGGGGCTTTCTGTTGATAAATTCTCTCATCTTTTCTGTATTTGTGAGTGTTTTTATATCTCCTTCATACTTGAAGGATAGCTTTGATGGGTATAGTATTCTTGGCTGAAAGTTCCTCTCTTTCAGGGCTTTAAATATTGGGGTCCACTCTCTTCTAGCTTGTAGAGTTTCTGCTGAGAAATCTGATGATAATCTAATAGGCCTTCCTTTATATGTTGTACTCTTCTTTTTCCTGGCTGCCTTGAGAATTTTTTCTTTGTCATTGGTTTGTGTCATCTTTATTATGATGTGCCTTGGAGTGGGTTTGTTGGGGTTAAGAAAACTTGGTGTTCTGTTTGCTTCTTGAATTTGAGGCTTTAGTTCCTTCCACAGGCTTGGGAAGTTCTCGTCTATTATTTGTTTGAGTATATTCTCCATTCCATTTTCTTTCTCTTCTCCCTCTGATATACCTATTATTCTTATGTTATTCTTTCTGATGGAGTCAGACAATTCCTGTAGGGCTTTCTCATTTTTTATTATTTTTGAGTCTCTTTCTTCTTCTCTCTGTTGTGCCTCAAGTTGTTTGTCTTCTATTTCACTAATCCTATCTTCAATCTGGGCTGTTCTGTTAGCTAAGCTTGTTACTTCGTTTTTCAGCTCGTGAATTGAGTTTTTCATTTCTGTTTGATTTGTTTTTATACTTTCAATTTCCTTGGTAATATATTCTTTGTGTTCATTGAGTTGTTTTCTGATCTCCCTATATTGCCTTTCTGTGTTTTCTTGTATCTCTCTGAGTATTTTTAAGATTTCTATTTTAAATTCTCTGTCATTTAGCTCCAAGGCTTCCAATATGTTGTCTTTTCTCCATAGATTTTTCCACATCTATTTGTGTTACCTCTCTTTCTTTTGTATCCATAATATTCGATTTCCTCTTTCTTATCGGCATCTGAGGGTGGTCTTATTGATAGCACTAATTAGAATTAATAAAGAGTAAAAAGTAAAAAAAAAAAAAAGGTAAAACACCCCACAAAAAAAAACCAGTAATAATTTATTATTTCCCCCTTTTTTTCTCTCTTCTCTTTCCCTCCTCTCCCCTCCTCAGGGAAATATTGTGCCTATAATGGAGGGCCTGATTTGGGGTGAAGAGTTCAAGGGGCAAAAAAAAGGAAGTAGGGGCCTACTAAATGCAAAAAAAAAAAAAAAAAAGGAAGAAAATCTTAGACAAGCATAAGATGATTTGCTTGTAAGTGATAGTCAACTAAGAGTTATAATGAGAGGGATAAGAGGGAACCAGAAAAAAGGACCAAAAAAGAATAATAAAGAAGAAAAAATAAAAATAATAAGTAAAAATCTGTTGTATTAAGTGGAGCGAAGACTAAATACAATGGAGACCTTGGGTTGGGAGGACCCAAAATGCCACAAAAATAAACAAACAAGAAAAAAGAAAAAAAAAGAAAAACAAAAGCAAAAAAGAGAAATAAAGCCAAAAAAAAAGCCTTGAGTCCCAAATTAACTTATTTGTTCGTGATTGAGGATTATATGGGATGAAAGTAAAATGAGAAAAGAAAAAACGAATAGAACGGAAAAAATAAGAAAAAGAGAACAACGAAGGAAGAAATAAAATAGGAAGAGAAAAAAACAAAATAAAGCAAGACAAAAAAAAAACAAAAGAGGAGAGAGTGAGAGTTAAGTGTTTTGGAGTATAACCTTAAAGGAGGGTGAGGATGAAGAAGAAAAATAAAATGCAACACTCATGGGTAGTGTAGTTCAAGAAAGGGGAAGCATGAGATGGGCAGAGAATAGAAGGACCGAGGTGGAGGATATAAAGGCAAAAAGATAGAAGAAACAAACAACAATAACAACAAAAAAAAAATTAGTGGATCAAGTTGTAAAATCTGTGGGTTTTTCTTGATTTTGAGAGGTTAACTTCTTCCTTTTTCTTTTCTCTCCCTCTTCCTGGTCGGTGACTCTGTACCCCAGGCTCTGCCCCTGTGTCACTCTTAGGTAGGGATTTGCAGTTGATGGGATTCTATGGCAATGTCATATAATTGGCTTTAGTCTTGCTGGAAGTAAAGGCTTGTTGGCGTTTGCAGGGTCCAACGATGAGAGAGTTTGCTTTCCTGGATTCTCTCTCCTAGTCCCCCCTTTCTGAATTAGCAGCCTGGTGATCCAGCTATAAGGCTGCAGCTGCTTCTGCCTGGGCAGTAAGAGGCTCAAAGAGCTGGGAAATCCCCACTCTATCCCCACTCAGTGCAAGGCTTTGGGAAAGGCTCTGACAGTCAGGGCCTCCAGTGTAATCAGGCAGGGGTGGGAGTCAATTGTTGTCAAGGTGACTGTTCAGCGCCTATCATTTAGTTGGACCTCTCAACCCAGGCTTTCCCCACTTTGTAGCCTGTTTTTGCAGGGAAGAAGAGGCACTAGTCTCTGCTTACGACTAGTGTAGTATAGACCTTATTATCTGCCAAGTCCTTCTTGTTAGCGTTTATCCCTGAATATGGAGGCTCTATCAATCAGAAGTTGCCCCCGCCCCTTTAGCGAGAGGCACTAAAAAATATCACGCCTCTTGTCTTGGGTCGCTGAACTGAGAGAGATCTTATCAAATAGAACTGAGGGTGCGCAGATTTCATGGGTTAAGCTAATTTCAGTGATTGGGTCGCAGCTGTGCTTCCGAAGGTATTTTAGGCTGCCTGCGCGCGCCCCTCCCCCAACGCTTGATTGTTAGCTTGAATGGCTGGGTGAGGTGCCCCGCCCACGGAGAGAATCTCCCAAGCCTCTCCCGCTCGCCCCGCCGCTGGCGGCTGGACCGCACCGGGCGCAGGATAATGGAGCCCCCTGGGTGTGCGGGCCAGCAGGGCGCCCTGGGCACGTGGAATGCCCAAGGCACGTGCGCGAATGGGGCGCTCCGGGCACCGGTGGCCGGTGACCCCCACTCGCAGTGTGCGGGCCGCTGGGAACGTCAGCGGTGCTCAACCGGACCGGGCGCGCGCGGCGCGGCTGCTCGCGGCGGCTCGCGGCGGCAGCTCGTGGCGGCGGCTCTCGGGGGCTCGCGGCGGCTCGCGGTTCCCAAGTATATGGGCTGACTCACCACAGGTGCACTTCCTTGCGGTTTGAAAGAACGTCCCTGTGGTAGCTTCCTCCACACCCTCGTCTCTCAGATTCAAGTGATAACAGTCCTTTCGCTATCAGTTTGTGTGGAACTCCGGAATGCTCCGAGGATAAATTTTTCTGTTTCTAGTTGATAAATTTGTTGTGATTTAGGGGAGAGCTGTCGGACGCGCTGCTCACGGCGCCATTTCCGTCCAGACCTTTCCATTACAATTTGAATGTAGCTTTTAGAGTGATCTTCTGAAACCATAAACCAGATGTCACCTCCCTGTTCAAAACCCTCCAGTGGCTTACCCTTGCACTTGATCTTACCATGCTCTCCAGGGTCTCATAAAGGGATTCATCTGTACCTTCACCTCAGTCCCTCGTGCCCTTTCAGCCACATCAGCTCCTCTCTGTTCCTCAAATATACCAAGCCCTTTTCCCTCTGCAGTTTTGTATAAATATTTTCCGGAGTGATCTACCTCCACTTTGCCATATCGCTAGTTCATCCTCATCATTCAGGTCCCCTCAGATTGACTTTGCTTATTTCCTCCAGTAAGTCTTTCATCATTTGATCATATGGTGCTTCCTAACTGTTAATTAGAGTCTATAATACCAATCTATGATTATGTTTCGCTTACTCTGTCTCACTCCCGAAATACAATATAAATATATGCCCCATCAGGATAAGAACCTAGTCCTTAGAGTTAGTTGATACTTCCAGGTCCAAGCACAACACTAGTTCTTAATCGAGGCTCCAAAAACATGCTGAGTGATTTCATTTATTTATTCAGCAAATATTTACTGGAGTCTTAAAAGAAAGGGTTCTAGGCCAGAGGGTCAGGGGTGTGGGTGGGGGGTATATAGCAATAAGTGAAATGGCCAGAGTCACTGCCTTCATGGAGTTTACCCTCTGGGGAAAGGCAGAGACTAAACAAATACTATGTCATAAAGAGAATATTTTCTATAAAAACAACCCACTGAGCATTTGTTCAGAACATTTTCTCTTTCTCAGGACTTAGACAAGGACTACATGCCAAGAAAACACTAGGAAATTTGGCATCTACCATCTTTTCCAAATAAGCCCTTAGAACTTGTAAATGCTGTCATATATACTAGGGAACCAACTGAGGTGTCAATTACACTGACATATACACAAGAGGCTAATATCCTCTATGGACCACTGAAAGGGGCAGCTGTTAAATGCCTGTTGACTGAGATATGAGATAGGCAAATATACGGTAATAGCCGAACTCACTGTGAAGACGCACAATCTGAATTAATCCAAGGCCAAAAAAGTCATCAAGATAGAATGTGATATACTAATTACAAATGCCAAACCACCGAACCTAAAGGAAGCTGGAGTTGTGTTGAAAAGAGAAAAACATAATAAATAGAACACCAGATTAGATTACTGCCTATCAGCGCAGCTCATGATAGGACTGGTGGCCAGCTGTGGAAACGCTGTTAATAAATGACATGCCATCCCAAACCATCCGGGGTGCTCCTTGCCAAGGCTCCTGTCAACGCCCAGCTGGCAATGTGGTTGATCCTCTCTCTCAGTTCATTAACAATTGCTTCACATTTGTTGATATCAAGGACCAAATAATTCTTAACATTTTTCATAACTGATAAAATGAATTACTGAATTCAGGCTTTGAAGATTATTTTCCCAATAAATTCTTACCCAGACTTAAGATAGTATCCATTTTCTTTCATTTTTCTTGTTGTTTTCTGGTAGTATCTATTTTCAATATGACTGCTCACCAGCTCCAATGACAACTGCAACTTGTACATTCAGACTCAGTGTATCACGTGGTGTGAGAGGTGCCACTTGGCACAGAGTGAGTCAAAGCCAAACGCAAATGGAGGAAAAACTAAGCAAATGTTACACATAAACAACAATAACGATGTTTGAAACGCTAACAGTGATTAAGCCAGGCACTTCACTAAGCACTGCATTATGCATTATCCCCCTCAGTCCTCACAGCAGTCTTATAAAATAGGTATAACTGTTTTCTCTATTTTACAAAACTAAGAAACTGGCAAGGAGGAGACCCATATCTGAAGTGTATACCTATCGCTATTTTGTAGGAGAGGGAAAAGAAAAGTGAGAGGAACAAAATAAGACTAGCAAATAGTGGATGGACCACCTTTGGTTTTACTCAGTACACTTCAGCAGATTAGAGTTCAAATTGATGGTAAAGGCAAAAAGCAGTCACTTTCTTTAAGAAGTCATAGCAAGTGGTTAGCTATGCTTAGCAACCAGCACTTCTTGTTACTCCATGTCAATATTTACAAGAGCAGAATATTTCTTCATCACGGCAATGCTGACCTTAACCTAATTGTGAGTACATTGACAAGCCAATCCCCACAGAAAATACGCATATCCCCCTGGGACTTATGGGGCCTTGGAGGGTTAAGATATTTGAAGTGTACAAGTAGGGTAGGGAGCAGTGGGGGAGTATGGAGGGGGGATAGATGGAGATGAGGGAGATGAGGGAGGCCTGACTTGGGGTGGTAAAGACACTATGCAATATACAGATGTATTGTAGAATTGTGCACCTGAAGCCTGTATAATTTTATTAACCAGTCACCCCAATAAATTCAATAAAAAATTTTAAATATAAGGTGTACAATGTGATGATTTGACAAACAAATACATTGTGAAAGGATTCCCCACATCAAATTAATTAACATGTCTATCAACTCACATATTTACCTTTTTTGTGCATGGAACATTTAAGTTCTACTGTCTTAACAAATTTAAATTATACCAATTAGGTGTCATCAACCATAGTTACCGTGTTGTACATTAAATCTTCAGACTTTCTCTTATTGCTAAAAGTTTGTACCTTTCAACCAATCGCTCCCTATCTCCCCCACCCACCAACCACCATCTCCTGGCAAACACTTTTCTACTGTTTCGGTGAGGTTTTGTGTTTCTTTTCTAGATCCCACATATAAGTGATACTATGAAGTATTTGTCTTCCTCTGTCTGTACTTCACTTAGCAAAATGCCCTCCAGATTTGTCCAAATTTTAGGATCACCTTCTTTTTAGTTTATTTTTTAAAGATTTTTAGTTATTAATTTTAGAGAGAGAAGAGGGGGAGGAGCAGGAAGCATCAACTCCCATATGTGCCTTGACCAGAGAAGCCCAGGGTTTCAAGCCAGCAACCTCAGCATTTCAGGTTGATGCTTTATCCACTGCGCCACCACAGCTCAGACAGGATAACCTTCTTTTTAAAAGCTAAGTATGATAGATAGAGAGATGATTGATAGATGATAGATAGATATAGATATAGATATAGATATAGATATAGATATAGATATAGATATAGATATAGATATAGATATAGATATATAGATATAGATAGATAGAGATAGATAGATTTTTTCATTCAGCCTTCAACAGAAATGTGGGTTTTTTCCATACCTTGGCTATTGTGAAAAATGCTACAAAGAACATGGGAATACTGATATGTCTTCATGATAATAACTTTGTTTCCTTTGGATATACATTCAGAAGTAAAATTGTTATAGTTCCATTTTCCATTTCTTGAGGAACCTCCGTACTATTTCCACAGTGGCGGTACCAGTGTACAACCCCAATGAAAAGAATTTCCTTTTCTCCACTTCTTCAGAAGCATTTGTTATCTTACGCCTTTTTTATAACAGCCATCGTAACAGGTGCAAGGGGCTATCTCAACGTGGTTCTGATTAGCATTTCCCTCGTAATTAGTGATGTTGAGTCCCTTTCCATGTACCTACTGGATATTTGTCTTTGGAAAGGTGCCTATTCAGCTCCTTTGCCTAATTTTTAAATGTGTCGTGGTGTTTTCATTTGGATTTTTGCTATTGAATTACCTGCGTTCCTTACATAGTTTGGATATTAACCCCTTATTCAGTGGTAGGATTCAAATAATTGAACAACCAGTTCTCTGCCCTAATGACCATTTTAAGTATAAAAAATGATATACCAAAAGGTAGTTTATTATTTCATGCATTTGATACTTAAATAAGGACAATAAAAGGTACACAGAACTAGATTATAAGAGTTTTAAAATACTAATGAAAAAATATTAAGTGATACCTAACAGTATCATACCCAACAATATATAACTGTTATTTAAGATATTTCCATATTGCTTCTTGACTGGTGTCCTCACTTGCAATTTTTTTTCACCTATGAACAGAATGAGCATTACTACAGGCACCTAGAATACACTGTTGTGCAGATAAGTGTTAAAAAGGAGTAAGAAATATAAATTTGTGATTTCCACCCTGGGAGGCTGCCCAGCGTGCACCTGAGAGGAACCCTGATTACCAGTGCCATTTTCACTGACTCAACAAAAAATTAGGTATCAGTTCTGCCAAACCGGTGCACACTGGCTGAATCCCACCACTGCCCTTATTGGTATGTGCTTTACAAGTATTTTTCCCATTCTATGGATTGTCTTTTCATTTTATTGATAGTTTCCTTTGTGGAAGCTTTTTAATTTGATATAGTCCCAGTTGTTTATTTTTGCTTTTAGTGCCTCTGCTTTTGGTTAAATCCAAAAAATCATTGCCAAAACCAACGTCAAAAAAGTTATCTGATATGTTCCCTTTTTGAAGTTTTGTAGTTTCAGGTCTTAGGTTCAAGTATTTAATCCATTTTGAGTTGATGTTTGTGTATGGCATAACATTGGAGTCCAGTTTTGTTTTGGTTTTTTACTTTTTTTTTTAATGTTTTCTTTTTTTTAATTGACTTTAATTTATTGTGTTTACATAGATTCTAGTGTTGCCCTGAATGCATCCCCCCTCCCCTATATTGCTTTTTTTTTTATTTGAGAGAGAGAGGGAAAGAGGGAGCGAGACAGAGACAGGAACTTCTATCTGTTCCTGTACACACCCTGTCTAGAAATCGAACTGTCGGCCCTGGCCGGTTGGCTCAGTGGTAGAGCATCGGCCTGGCATGCAGAAGTCCTGGGTTCGATTTCTGACCAGGGCACACAGGAGAAGCGCCCATCTGATTCCCCACCCCTCCCCCTCTCCTTCCTCTCTGTCTCTCTCTTCCCCTCCCGCAGCCAAGGCTCCATTGGAGCAAAGATGGCCCGGGCGCTGGGGATGGCTCCTCAGCCTCTGCCCCAGGCACTAGAGTGGCTCTGGTCACAACAGAGCGATGTCCTGGAGGGGCAGAGCATAGCCCCCTGGTGGGCGTGCCAGGTGGATCCCGGTCGGGCGCATGCGGGAGTCTGTCTGACTGTTTCTCCCCATTTCCAGCTTCAGAAAAATATTAAAAAAAAAAGAAAAAAAAAAAGAAAAAAAAGAAATCGAACTGGCAACCTCTGCATTTTGGGACAATGCTCTAACCCAGTGGTCCCCAACCCCTGGGCCGTGGAGCAGTACCGGTCCGTGGGTCATTTGGTACCGGTCCGCAGAGAAAGAATAAATAACTTACATTATTTCCGTTTTATTTATATTTAAGTCTGAGTGATGTTTTATTTTTAAAAAATGACCAGATTCTCTCTGTTACATCCATCTAAGACTCACTCTTGACGCTTGTCTCAGTCACATGATACATTTATCCGTCCCACCCTAAAGGCCGGTCTGTGAAAATATTTTCTGACATTAAACTGGTCCGTGGCCAGAAAAAGGTTGGGGACCACTGCTCTAACCAACTGAGCCATCTAGCCAGAGCAGGGTCTAGTTTTATTCTTTTGTAGGTGAATATCCAGTTTTCCCAGCAACTTTTAGTGAAAAGACTATCCTTTCCTCAATATGTATTTCTAGCTCCTTTGACATAAAATAATTGATCACATATTCATAGGATATGTGGCTCTCTATTCTATTTGATTGGTTTTTGTGTCTGTTTTTATGTCAATACCACACTGTTTTGATTACTATGACTTTCTAATACAATTTGAAATCAGAAAACGTAATGCCTCCAGCTTTATTCTTTCTCAAGATTGCTTTGGTTATTCTTCTGTAGTTTATACAAATTTTAGAATAGTTTTTCTATTTCTATAAAACATACCATTGGAATTTTATTAGGGATTGCATTGAATCTGTATATTGCTGTGGAAGTATGGATATATTAACAATATTAATTTTTCTGATCCATAAGCATGAAATATCATTCTTCCTATTTACATATTTGTGTTTTCTTCCACTTCTTGCATTAATATCATAGTTTTCAGTATAGTAATCTTTTGTCTGCTTGGTTAATTTATTCTTAAGTACTTAATTGTTTTTGATGCTATCTTGAATGGGATTGTTTTTCTTAATATCTTTTTTTCTAATACTCCATTGTTAGTACATAGACACACAACTGATTATTGAATACTGATTTTGTATCCTGAAACTCCTGAAGATATTAAACGACTGAATTTATTTATTAGTTGTAAGTTTTGGGGGGAAGTCTTTAGGGTTTCTATATATAAAATCATATTATTTGCAAATAGAAATAATTTAATTCTCCTTTGTGATTTGGAAAACTATTTTCCCCCTTGCCTAATTGCTCTGTCTAGGACTTTCAGCACCATGCACAATATAAGTCACAAGAGTGGGCATCCTTGTCTTCTTCCTGATCTTTAAGGAATAGCTTTCACCATTGAGTATGATGTTAGCTGTAGCCTTCTCATACATAGTTCGATTATGTTGAGGGGGTTTTCCTCTATACCCAGTTTGTAGAGAGTTTTCATCATGAATAAAAATGTTGAATTTGGTCAAATGCTTTTTCTGCATTGTTGTGCCACATTTATTGATTTATACATTTTGGATGGTCCTTGCATCCCAGAAATAAATTCCACTTAATCATAATGTGTAATTATTTTGATGTACTGTTAAATTTAGTTTGCTAATATTTTTTGAGAATTTTTACACCTATGTTCATTGGTGACATTTTTTTTTTTTAATTTTTTTTTTTTTTCTCATTTTTCTGAAGCTGGAAACAGGGAGAGATAGACAGACTCCCGCATGCGCCCGATCGGGATCCACCCGGCACGCCCACCAGGGGCGACGCTCTGCCCATCCTGGGCGTCGCCATGTTGCGACCAGAGCCACTCTAGCGCCTGAGGCAGAGGCCACAGAGCCATGCCCAGCGCCCGGGCCATCTTTGCTCCAATGGAGCCTTGGCTGTGGGAGGGGAAGAGAGAGACAGAGAGGAAAGCGCAGCGGAGGGGTGGAGAAGCAAATGGGCGCTTCTCCTGTGTGCCCTGGCCGGGAATCGAACCCTGGTCCTCCGCACGCTAGGCCGACGCTCTACCGCTGAGCCAACCAGCCAGGGCCATTGGTGACATTGGGCTATAATTTTCTTTTCTTGTAGTGTTTTAGTTTGGCTTCGGTAACAGGGAAATACTGGCCTACTAAGATGAGTTTGGTAATGTTCCTTTATCTTCAATTTTTTAGGAAGAGTTTAAGAAGAACTGGTATTAATCTTTCTTTAAAGTTTTGGTAGAATTCACCAGTGAAGCCATCTGGTTCTGAACTTTTTTTGTTGTTGTTGAAAGATTTGTGAGGACTGATTCAATCACTTACCAGTAATTGATTCTATTTTCTATTTCTTCTTGATTCAGTCTTGGTAGATTGTGTGTTTCTAGGAATGTATCCATTTCTCCTAGGTCATCCAATTTGTTGGCATATAATGGTTCACAGTAATTTCTTATGATTCTTTGTATTTCTGTGGTATCAGTTGTAATGACTCCTCTTTCATTTCTATTTGTATTTATTTTGAGTCTTCACTCTTTTTTCTTAGTTTAGCCAAAGATTTGTCAATTTTGTTTATTTTTTAAAAAACCAGTACTCTGGGTTTTTTTATCTTTTCTATTGCTTTCATTTCATTTTTTTCAATGCACTGGTCTTTGTTATTTTCTTCCCTCTTCTAACTTTAGACTTAGCTTGCTCTTTTTTCTCATTCCTTGAGATACAAAGTTAAATTATATCAGAGATCTTTCTTTTAATTAACCATTGTAATATTTCCTTGTCGGAGCACACCTGCTCCACAAGGGATGATTTAGGCATGAGATCCCCAAGGTGAAGAAAAGCACCAGGAGCTGAAGGCAGGGTGATATATTTTCTAATGCTTTTTTGTTGCTTCATCTCCGCTGCCTCTGATGCTCTTGTTGCTGCTGCTGTTACTCTTGCTTCTGATGCTCCCTCCCTACCCCAGTCTCCTCAGTGTTCAAGATTCAAGTCTCCTCAATTCTGATGTCTCCCGTCTGCCCTCTAGTAGTGTCGGCATGGGTAGATATAGGGCTTAGAAACAATAGTGGCATGGGGCCAATATCACATCAACCATTACAACAGTGTAGTGATGTCAACTTGCTGTGTTAGCTAGCCTGTGCCCTAAAAGGCAGTCTTCCAGGTACCTGACCTAGAAGTACCTGAGAACCAAGGCTAAATTAGCCCAGATATGCAGGAGATATGGCAACTGGGCGGGCTGCCCAGAACAAGGGAGCTGCTGCTGCTTATAGTTTCTTATGAGAACCAGAGCTCACATCATGTTCTTCACTATTAGGGTCCCCACATTCTTTTTCAAACTGCTTTTATTGCATCCCATCATTATTTAGTGAGCAAAATATTTCAACAAAAACATCACTAAAGATAACACCAGTTGTCAAAAAAGTACATAGAAAGATGCTCAACGTCATTAATAATCAGAAAAAAGTAAATTTAAAAAAATGAGATGCCACTATACACTAATTAGAATGTCAAAAATTAAAGAATAGCCATACCAAGTCTTGGTGAGAATGTGGAGAAACTGAAACTCTTCCATGCTCTATACAAAAATGTTGAAAAACTAAAAGCATCATGATGGTAGAAATATCTATAAAATGGTACAACCAGTTCAGAAAACAGTTTGATAGTTTCTCAAAAAGTTACATATTAGATATGTTACCTAAGTATAACCAACCAAAAAAATTAAAAAGATAAATAAATAAGACTACTTCAGAATGAGGAAAGGATAAATCGAAATCACAATGACACAATTTTATAATCATCTAGTATTATAATAACAAGTCCTGGTAAGGACATAAAGAAAGTGAACCATCACATTGGTCAGGATGTAAAATAGTATAGTCACTTTAGAAAATAGTATGGCAGTTTCTCAAAAGGTTAAGTAGAGTTACCATGTGATTCAACAATTCCACTCCTGGTGCATAGAACTGAAAATATACTCCCCCCCAAAAAAAATTTGTATAAGAATGTTCATAGCTGTATTATCCATAATAGCTAAGAAGTAGAAACAACTCCAATGTCCATGAACTAATGAATGAATAAAGAAAGTATGGTATATCCTTACAATGAAATATAATTCAACCATAAAAGGAGTGTCATATTGATACATGCTACAGTGTGGATAAAAAAAGTTTTTTAATTATGCTAAGTGAAAAAATCTGATACAAAGAACCACATATTATATGATTCTATCTATATAAACTATGCAGAATGGACAAAGCCTCAGAGATAGAAAGTAGATTAGCAGCTGCCCAAGGGCTGGAGGGAGGAAAAAATGAGGCGTGACTTTTAATGAGTGTGGGGGTTTGGGAGAAGGCAGGTGATAAAAATTTTATAGAATTAGATAATGGTGGTCACTGTATAACCTTGTGAATATACTAAAACAACTGAATTATATACTTTCTCAGAATGAATTTTATGGTATATGAATTACATCTCAATTTTAAAAATTTACCATATGGTCTAACATTCCACTTCTAAGTATTTACCCAAGAGAAATGAAAACATATGTCTATAGCCTGACTAGGTGGTAGTGCAGAGGATAGAGCATCGACCTGGGACGCTGAGGACCCAGGTTTGAAACCCTGAGGTCGCCGAATTGAGCACGGGCTCACCAGCTTGAGTGTCAGGGTTGCCGGCTTGAGCATGGAATCATAGACATGACCCCATGGTCGCTGGCTCGAGCCCAAAAGTCTCTGGCTTGAAATCCCAAGGTCGCTGGTTTAAGCAAGGGATCACTGGCTCAGCTGGAGTCCCCCTGTCAAGGCACATATGAGAAAGCAACCAATGAACAACTAGAATGCCACAATTATAAGTTGATGCTTCTCATCTCTCTCCCTCTCTTGCTCTCTGGCTAAAAAACAAACAAAAAACATATATCTACACAAAAAAGCTCATAGCTGTATTTGCAATTGCAAAAAAAAAAAATGGAAACAATCCAAATGTCTATCCACAGAACACCTACCCTACTGTAATATATGCATACAATGTATGTGTGTATATATACACATACAATAGAATACTACTCAGCAATAAAACGTAATAAATGACTGATGCTATGAACAATATTGATGAATCACATAATAAATATGGGGCATGAAAAAAAGCCAAACATACTGCATGATTGCATTTATATAAAAATTTTGGAGGCCCTGGCTAGTGGGCTCAACAGTAGAGCATCCACCCAGCATGTTGAAGTCCCAGTTGAATTCACGGTAAGGGTATACAGGAAAAGCAACCATCTGCTTCTTCACCCCTCCCCCTTCTCTCTCTCTATCGCGTTCCTCTCTATATATCGCCTCTCTCTCTCTCTCTTCCCTTCCCACAGCCATGGCTCAAACAGTTTGAGCAAGTTGGCCCCGGGTGCTGAGGATGGCTTCATGGCTTTGCTTCAGGCACTAAAATGGCTTGGTTCCTGAGGAACGGAGCAGTGGCCCCAGATGGACAGAGATCCTCCCACAAGGGGCTCACCAGATGGATCCCAGTCAGCGTGCATCCTGGAGTCTGTCTCTGCCACCCTGCCTCTCATTTAATAATGAAAAAATATAAATAAATTAAATTAAAATTTTGGAAATTATGTAAGGTGACAAAAAGCAGATCAGCTATTACCTGTGAATGAGAGAAAGCTAGAAAAGGACACAAAGGAAAGCTTGAAAGTGCAGAGTATGTTTATTATCTTAATTATAGTGGTGGTTTTACAGGTATAGTCATGTATCAATATCAAATTATGTACTATAATGCAAGTAGTTCATTGAAAGTCCATTACACTGCAATAGAGTTGTTTTAAAAAAATGGGCAGGCCCTGGCCGGTTGGCTCAGTGGTAGAGCGTCAGCCTGGTGTGCGGAAGTCCCGGGTTCGATTCCCGGCCAGGGCACACAGGAGAGGCGCCCATCTGCTTCTCCACCCCTCCCCCTCTCCTTCCTCTCTGCCTCTCTCTTCCACTCCCGCAGCCAAGGCTCCATTGGAGCAAAGTTAGCCCAGGCGCTGGGGATGGCTCTATGGCCTCTGCCTCAGGCGCTAGAGTGGCATGGGTCGCAACAGAGCGACACCCCGGATGGCCAGAGCATCGCCCCCTGGTGGGTGTGCTGGGTGGATCCCGGTCGGGCGCATGCGGGAGTCTGTCTGACTGCCTCCCTGTTTCCAGCTTCAGAAAATACAAAAAAAAAAAAAAAAGGGGGCAAAGACTGCATAAAATGTTTCCTGTGCTATGCTCTTTCCATTTCCCTTTGGAGGATGCAAGACGAAAGACACAACCCTGTTCTAATGTGATGGCACCTGATGACTCTCCAAGAGATATTGGCAGAATATCAGAGGCACAGTGTCTCAGCCTAAGTAGCAAATTTCACCCACAGTGCTGTGGGAAGAGACTAATGGCATAGAGCAATGGCTAAACCAAATTGTTAGAATCACCTGGGTAATTTGCTCTGTGCCCTGCATATTTTAGACTGAAGAAGAGTGGATTCACTGATTCTCATCATCAACTCAGTTCCTAATTCATCCCCAACCCAGAAAACCTTATGAATCTCAAGTAAGTGTAAGTTCCTTCATGACATATGTGGTAAGTCAAAATTTTAAGTCACAAAGTCATAATCTTCTAATGTTATCACGCTATGTAGATCCCTTGATTACTACTGACCATGCAAAAAGAAAATCAGACCTACATCTCACACCAGTTTGCACTGTGTTTCCGGAATAATATATGCTGTGTCACTGTATCACTTAAAAGAAAGAGCAAGACAAATGAGCCACAGAGGTTTGCTGAGTCAGGGCTGTTAAACAGCAAGTATTCTGGGCCCTGTCTACACTCACTACCGTCATGTGGACTGCAGTGAGCTTGAAGGCATTTTACAATCACCAAGTGCCTGCTTGTTTAAGGTCTGTTCATTACTGCTTGCTTTTTTTCCTATGCAATACAGTATAATGAGCCTGAACGTCAATGTTTAGAGCCTGGAGGAGCACAGCAGCATCACAGACATGTTGAAATAAGAGAATTCTTCTGAAGATGCAGAAAAAAGGATGGTAGCCCCCACGCCGTGTCCTCTTCACAAAGGAAAGCAAAGGTTACTTTCCTTGTGATTAAGAGTCTACACAATTATCATCTGTAAGTGGCTGATTGAAGGATAATGTAGCAGCTCTTATTCAGCCTGGTACACCTTCAGGGAAATTCAGCTTTCCTTTATTACTTTTATTGCATGTATACATTTTCCTTTAGGAATAAAATTTAACCTTTGTATAAATGCTTCCAAATGTATTTCCTCTTTACTCTAATAATGGTCTTCATGACACATCTGTAGCAAATTAAAATGTTCCTTTTTAAAATATATAGAAAGAGTTATCAAGAAGCTGATGGAGAATATGAAAATATATTTTAAAAATTTCAAAGTCTGTTGTCAACCATCCATCTTCTAAGGACCAAGGAGTGTTCACACAACCTTGATTTGGTTTATCTTTCATGTGACTACCATTATCAAAAACATTCAAGAATATATACAGGCCCTGGCCGGTTGACTCAGTGGTAGAGCGTCAGCCTGGCGTGCAGAAGTCCCGGGTTCAATTCCCGGCCAGGGCACACAGGAGAGGCTCCCATCTGCTTCTCCACCCCTCCCCCTCTCCTTCCTCTCTGTCTCTCTCTTCCCCTCCCACAGCCAAAGCTCCAATGGAGCAAAAATGGCCCGGGCGCTGGGGATGGCTCCATGGCCTCTGCCCCAGGTGCTAGAGTGGCTCTGGTCGCGACAGAGTGATGCCCCAGATGGGCAGAGCATCGCCCCCTGGTGGGCATGCCGGGTGGATCCCGGTCGGGCGCATGCGGGAGTCTGTCTGACTGCCTCCCTGTTTCCAGCTTCAAAAAAATACAAATAAATAAATAAATAAATAAAAATAAAATGAAAGCTTAGTATGCAAATATTAAAAGAATAAAATGATTTAAAAAAAACAGAATATATACAGTGGCCATGGCAGTGGCTTAGTGGCTAGGGTTTCAGCCTGGCGTGTGGACATCCCAGGTTTGATTTCCAGCTAGGGCACACAGGAAAGGCAAAAATCTGCTTCTCACTTCTCTCTTTCCCCTCTCACAGTCAGTAGCTTTATTGGTTCAAGCATGGCCCCAGGCACTGAGGATAGCTCTGTTGGAGCAGATCAGCCTCAAGTGCTAAAAATAGCTCAGTACTAGAGCATTGGCCCCAGATGGGTTTCCCAGTATGAGCACATGCTGGAGTCTGCTTCAGTGTCTTCCCTCCTCTCAGGTAAAAAAAAAAAAAAAAAGAATATATACAAGAAAGAGATGGGGGTATGAAATTTCAGAAAGACATTTATTCTTTCTCTTTTTCACACTCACAGTTCTTTACAGTGATATAATAAAAAATTAAGATTATTTGCTGATACCTGACTAGGCTGTGGCACAGTGAATAGGGCATCGGACTGGGATACAAAGAACCCAGGCTCAAAACCCTGAGATTGCTGGCTTGAGCGTGTGCTCATCTGGCTTGAACAGGGCCTCACCAGCTTGAGCATGGGGTCGCTGGCTTGAGTGTGGGATCATAGACATGACCCCGTGGTCACTGGCTTGAGCCAAAGGTCGCTGGCTTGATCAAGGGGTCACTCACTCTGCTGTAGCTCCCCGGTCAAGGCATGTATGAGAAAGTAATCACTGAACAACTAAGGCAGTGGTTCTCAAAGTGTGCACCAGGGCACACTGGTGCACCCTGGAAGATTTCCAGGTGTGCCCTATGGTATTCCAGAGAAATATGTGCCTGTTGGGGACCAAAAAACCAACAAGGTTTTTGGAGTTTATATTTTTGGGGGACAGAGGTGTGCAGAATTGGCTGTAAGCTGACAGTCTGCCCAACCTCCCACCTCACTTGCCTGATTAGGTTGCAAAAGGCTGTTAAGCTGTGATGCTGGATTGTTTACACTACTCCCCATGTTCCCTGGAAAGACTGGAGGCAAGTTTCTTCTATCCTTTGTTTGGTGTCAAGTTAAGATGATATATATGGTGGGGGTTTTCTGCACTTGGTAAAATTCTTGGGTTGCCTTGGAAATGTGATCAGAGACCATTGATTTGCTAATGGCCTCACTTTGCTCTATAAATAAAGCAAGATGAGGTTTTTGGGCTGGGCATGCTTTGTTCTTGCTAGCAGCAATTACAGGGGCCTCTGACCCCATATTTTCTTAATTTCAGGACCTGGAATTACTAGCTGTGCTGGTTTGCGGCATGTGCTGAGATATTCAAATAAATATACGTATTCTATTATACCATTTCATTACAGAAATACCACTCTTTTTCTTAACACATCTTTATTATATTTATTATTAACACATCATTATATTATTTTTAGATAAATACACCCATATAAAATGGATAGATTTCTCAAAAAGAAGCATGATATTGAAGAATCCAATTCTGGAAGTGATCATAAGTTAAGTGTAAATAAAATAGGACTTGAAGGCTGATAGGCAGAATTTATAGCATTTTTCATCACTTAACACTGAACAATAGGATTGGATTAGAAACTCATTCATGGAAGCTTCAAGTGATTTTGGTTTAACATTAACAGAAGAAGAACTGGCAGCTATATCCACTGATCGTGGATTGATGATTAAACATAAGGAATTGTCTCTTGAAGCATTTTGGATTTCTATAAAAGTAGAATATGTGGCAATATCTAAAAAAGCTTTGAACATTTTACTACAATTTTCAACATCCTATTTATGTGAATTAGGATTTTCTACCCTCAACACAATTAAGAGTAAAAAGAGAGGAATTCTTCAATGTATTGATGAGAAAATGAGAGTTTGCCTTTCAAATATATGCCCAAACATTGAAGAAATCACTAGGACACATCAGGCTCATGTTTCTCATAAACACAAGAATGAAAAAACTTAACACATTCACACCAGGACCTGCTGAATTTACTAAATCTTACTAAGAATGTATTTATATATATAAAAAGACAAATTTTTGGTGTTTCTTTATTTTTTTAACCCCTCTTTTTTATGGATTCTAAAAAGCATACCTCAAAAAATGTAACATAAAAATTATTTAATGTCAAATTTTAATTTTGTTGTATTTATTTTGTTTAATTACCCTAAAAGTATGCTTGGACTTTATTTTTTTTCTTTAATATTTGACTTAATTATTATAACATATTTCTTAGAAATTTGTATATAGTGTGCCAACAGTTATTTGTAGGATTTTAAATGCGCTCCGACTTCAAAAAGTTTGAGAACCACTGAACTAAGGTGTTGCAACAAAGAATTGATGCTTCTCATCTCTTTCCCTTCCTGTCTGTCTGTCCCTATTTGTTCCTCTCTCTGTCTCTATCAAAAAAAAAATTATTTGGTGAAATCCCTAACTTCCTAGTTTTCAATGATCTTCTTATTGTTGTAGGCTTTGACATATAAAATAGGAATGAGAAAAGGACTGAGAGACTGTTGGGAAGCTGTGGTCAGACCTACAGTAACAACAGCTAATATTTGTTGGATGCTTACTACTTTCTAGGCATCGATCCCTTTTAACACTGCCCTTCTCTACTACTGGTTTGCACTTTTGTTCTCATTTCATAAATACCAAAATTCAGATTCAGCAAGGTCAAGCTACTTGCCCACAGTCTTACTATTAGTAAGTAACCAAGTTATGGACCAAAGTCAGGTCTTCATTAAAGAAGCACATTATTTTATAAGTGAGAAAACAATCAATCACAGAATATTGAGCTGAAACATCCTAACGCCCTATCAATTCTTATATAGAAAAATAATCCTGATTTATTTTAGTGAGACCAACTGTTCAAAACCACACTGTTATACTCCAAATGCTTCCAAATTCTACGAATCTACTTAGGAACAGATTGTCAATCTATTGATGAGAAGCCTACTTGTTACTTTCCTCACCTTTCTTTCCCTAGAAATCAAATTTGCAAATTTGATTTTACTCTTCTATTGTGTCCAGTGTTCCCCTGCACCTCTGAAAACAACCTTTGGAATACTCAGATTCCCAACAGGAGTCTATGGAGTTGCAAGAAGACCTCAACTTGGAAAACGCTACCACATTGTATTTAACAAAATACAAAACCTCTTCCATGAAGTTTCCAGAACTCTTGAGTCATTATCCTTTTGGGTGAACTTTCTTATTCACTTACAGACATTTAACCTCCTATCCTCACTCCATAATGTGTTATTTATTATACATGCCCACTGCACATTTTCCCATTTCAGTGAAGAATATGGTTCTTTATAGTTTGGCTCTTCTTCAAATTGGATTATTGAAGGATGTTTCAAAGTTAATAACTTTTACTTTCTGAAATAAAACCAGCTCACTCACCTCAAATAAAAAAATCATGCATGCATGCACATGCACACACACTCAAATTCCCCAGTGTTTGGATTCATGTCCTGATACTACTGGGAAGAAGAAAAATGTAATATGGTTGGAAATATAAAAGCCAAACTCATCACCAGCAGACACGACTAATACTGCTCATATTTGGCAACTGTTGTCCTGACACTCTTTCAAGTCCTTTTCATTTAACCTTCAAAACTAGATTGAATTACTTTCTCTCTTTTGGGGATGATAAAACAGAGGTGAAGTAATTAAGACCATGTGTAGTCATTACAGAGACAAGATCCAAACTTAAGGGCAATAGTTCCACAGTACTAGGGTTCTTTTGGTTGTTTCTATAATTTTCTTCCTTTGTCACCCACTAGTATAAATAAAATCTTGAGCTAACAATGGCAACCAATTATAATAATAACTAAAAATGTTGGTGAAGTAGTCTGTAGTATTCCAAATGACCTACTATCTGGAGCTTAGTTTTTCATTATCAGCGGTATCCCTGGAATGGAACAGGGAATTTAGACCTCCTCCCGAAAGTGTAAAAAGCATTAAAGACAAATAGAAACAAAAATATATCTCCCTTATGTCTCCATCCACTCAGATTTTCTTTTATTCTTTAGAAAATTTACATGCCAACCAACCCCAGATGTAAAAGGTGATAATAGAAAAACTGTGCTGTGAATTACTTGAAAACCTTATTTCTGAGAAAATGTTACTATAGGGAGAAAATAAACAAGCTTGCTCATTTCAGTCCATCTGGGTTTCAGTTCACCTTAGAAAAGGAACTCACAAGTTTAGCATTTATTTCCTCTAAGTAAGTTGAATTCTTTCAGAGTATTGCCCATAAAAATCACACTGAGATCTTGTTGGTCTGAGCAATAGATCGGGCAATGCTGCATTTAAGCTATTTTTCCTGGACCCATTGGCTCCCAGAGAAACTATGACTTCTAAATGTTTCATTCATGTTTTTGTTGCCTATGCTATTTTGCTTCATTGAAAGTCTCCCAATCCAAAAATGTTTGTTTCCATTGAGGTAGTTTGTATCTTAGTAATTTTGCCATTAATTCAATAAAAACTCTTAGTACTTACTACGTGCAAGATATTATGTTAGACCCTAAAATAATAAATAACAAGGATATAACAATAAAGCAGATACAACTTCTTTGATGAACTCCAAAACTATATAATTCAGAATAAGGGCAATTTTTTCAGCTGAAAAATTTTTATTTTTATTTTTTGTTTGTTTTGTTTTTGGTTTTTTTGTGGTTTTTTTTTTTTTATAATTTTATTTTTTTAATGGGGTGACATCAATAAATCAGGATACATATATTCAAAGATAACAAGTCCAGGTTATCTTGTCGTTCAATCATGTTGCATACCCATCACCCAAAGTCAGATTGTCCTCCGTCACCCTCTATCTTGTTCTCTCTATGCCCCTCCCCCTCCCCCTTTCCCTCTCCCATTCCCCCCTCCCCCCGTAACCACCACACTCTTATCAATGTCTCTTAGTTTCACTATTATGTCCCACCTACGTATGGAATAATACAGTTCCTGTTTTTTTCTGATTTACTTATTTCGCTTCGTATCATGTTATCAAGATCCCACCATTTTGCTGTAAATGTTCCGATGTCATCATTTCATATGGCTGAGTAGTATTCCATAGTGTATATGTGCCACATCTTCTTTATCCAGTCATCTATTGATGGGCTTTTTGGTTGTTTCCATGTCCTGGCCACTGTGAACAATGCTGCAATAAACATGGGGCTGCATGTGTCTTTATGTATCAATGTTTCTGAGTTTTGGGGATATATACCCAGTAGAGGGATTGCTGGGTCATAAGGTAGTTCTATTTTCAGTTTTTTGAGGAACCACCATACTTTCTTCCATAATGGTTGTACTACTTTACATTCCCACCAACAGTGTATGAGGGTTCCTTTTTCTCCACAGCCTCTCCAACATTTGCTATTACCTGACTTGCTAATAACAGCTAATCGAACAGGTATGAGGTGGTATCTCATTGCCGTTTTGATTTGCATTTCTCTAATAGCTAAAGAAGATGAGCATCTTTTCATATATCTGTTGGCCATTTGTATTTCTTCCTGGGAGAAGTGTCTATTCATATCCTCTTCCCATTTTTTTATTGGATTGTTTGTTTGGTTGTTGTTGAGTTTTATGAGTTCTTTGTATATTTTGGATATTAGGCCCTTATCTGAGCTGTTGTTTGAAAATATCATTTCCCATTTAGTTGGCTTTCTGTTTATTTTGTTATCAGTTTCTCTTGCTGAGCAAAAACTTCTTAGTCTGATGTAGTCCCATTCATTAATTTTTGTCTTCACTTCTCTTGCCATTGGAGTCAAATTCATAAAATGCTCTTTAAAACCCAGGTCCATGAGTTGAGTACCTATGTCTTCTTCTATGTACTTAATTGTTTCAGGTCTTATGTTTAGATCTTTGATCCATTTTGAGTTAATTTTTGTACAGGGGGACAAACTGTAGTCCAGTTTCATTCTTTTGCATGTGGCTTTCCAGTTTTCCCAGCACCATTTATTGAAAAGGCTTTCTTTTCTCCATTGTGTGTTGTTGGCCCCTTTATCAAAAATTATTTGACTATATAAATGTGGTTTTATTTCTGGGCTTTCTATTCTGTTCCATTGGTCTGAGTGTCTATTTTTCTGCCAATACCATGCTGTTTTGATTGTCGTGGCCCTATAATAGAGTTTGAAGTCAGGTATTGTTATGTCCCCAGCTTCATTCTTTTTCTTTAGGATTGCTTTGGCTATTCGGGGTTTTTTATAGTTCCATATAAATCTGATGATTTTTTGCTCTATTTCTTTAAAAAATGTCATTGGAAGTTTGATGGGAATTGCATTAAATTTGTATATTGCTTTGGGTAATATAGCCATCTTGATTATATTTATTCTTCCTAGCCAAGAACAAGGTATATTCTTCCATCTCATTATATCTTTTTCGATTTCCCTTAACAATGGTTTATACTTTTCATTATATAAGTCCTTTACATTCTTTGTTATGTTTATTCCTAAGTATTTTATTTATTTTGTTGCAATCGTGAAGGGGATTATTCTTTTGAGTTCCTTCTCAGTTGTTTCATTGTTGGCATATAGAAAGGCTATTGACTTCTGTATGTTAATTTTGTATCCTGAGACCTTACTGTATTGGCTTATTGTTTCTAGTAGTCTTTTTGTGGATTCTTTGGGGTTTTCGATGTATACGATCATATCATCTGCAAAAAGTGATACCTTTACTTCTTCTTTTCCGATATGGATGCCTTTTATTTCTTTGTCTTGTCTGATTGCTCTGGCTAGAACCTCTAGTACCACATTAAATAAGAGTGGAGAGAGTGGACAACCCTGTCTTGTTCCTGATTTAAGGGGGAAAGCCTTCAGTTTAGTGCCATTTAATATGATGTTAGCTGATGGTTTATCATATATGGCCTTTATCATGTTGAGATATTTTCCTTCTATACCCATTTTGTTGAGAGTCTTAAACATAAAATTGTGTTGTATTTTATCGAAAGCCTTTTCTGCATCTATTGATAAGATCATGTGGTTTTTGTTCTTTGTTTTGTTGATATGGTGTATTACATTAACCGTTTTACGTATGTTGAACCATCCTTGAGATTCTGGGATGAATCCCACTTGATCATGATGTATTATTTTTTTAATATGTTGTTGTATTCGATTTGCTAGTATTTTGTTTAGTATTTTAGCATCTGTATTCATTAGAGATATTGGTCTGTAGTTTTCTTTTTTTGTGCCATCCTTGCCTGGTTTTGGTATGAGAGTTATGTTGGCCTCATAAAATGTGTTTGGAAGTATTGCTTCTTCTTCAATTTTTTGGAAGACTTTGAGTAGAATAGGAACCAAGTCTTCTTTGAATGTTTGATAAAATTCGCTGGTATAGCCGTCAGGGCCTGGACTTTTATTTTTGGGGAGGTTTTTAATGGTTTTTTCTATTTCTTCTCTATTGATAGGTCTGTTTAGGCTTTCTGCTTCTTCTTGACTCAGTCTAGGAAGGTTGTATTGTTCTAGGAATTTATCCATTTCTTCTAGGTTGTTGAATTTAGTGGCATAAAGTTTTTCATAGTATTCTACAATAATTCTTTGTATATCTACGGTGTCCGTGGTGATTTCTCCTCTTTCATTTTGGATTTTGTTTATATGAGTTCTTTCTCTTTTTTCCTTGGTAAGTCTTGCCAAGGGTTTGTCAATTTTGTTGATCTTTTCAAAGAACCAGCTTCTTGTTCTATTAATTTTTTCTATAGTTTTTCTGTTCTCTAATTCATTTATTTCTGCTCTGATTTTTATTATCTCCTTTCTTCGGCTGGTTTTGGGTTGTCTTTGTTCTTGTTTTTCTAGTTCCTTAAGGTGGGAAGTTAAGTGGTTCACTTGGGCTCTCTCTTGTTTGTTCATATATGCCTGAAGCGATATGAACTTCCCTCTTATCACTGCTTTTGCTGCATCCCATAGATTCTGATATGTCGTATTGTCATTTTCATTAGTCTGTATATATCTTTTGATCTCTGCACTTATTTCTTCTTTGACCCATTCATTTTTTAAAAGTATGTTGTTTAGTTTCCACATTTTTGTGGGATTTTTTTCCTCTTTTTTGCAGTTGAATTCTAGTTTCAAGGCTTTATGATCAGAAAATATGCTTGGTACAACTTCAATTTTTCTGAATTTGCTGATGTTGTTTTTGTGGCCCAACATATGGTCAATTCTTGAGAATGATCCATGTACACTGGAGAAAAATGTATACTCAGTCACTTTGGGATGAAATGTCCTGTAGATGTCTATCATATCCAGGTGCTCTAGTGTTTTGTTTAAGGCCACTATGTCTTTGTTGATTCTCTGTTTGGATGACCGATCTAGAGCCGTCAGCGGTGTATTGAGGTCTCCAAGTATGATTGTATTTTTGTCAGTTTTTGTTTTAAGATCAATAAGTAGCTGTCTTATATATTTTGGTGCTCCTTGGTTTGGTGCATATATATTAAGAATTGTTATGTCTTCTTGATTCAGTGTCCCCTTAGCCATTATGAAATGGCCATTTTTGTCTCTGAGTACTTTTCCTGTCTTGTAGTCAGCATTATCCAATATGAGTATTGCTACACCTGCTTTTTTTTGGATGTTATTTGCTTGGAGTATTGTTTTCCAGCCTTTCACTTTGAATTTGTTTTTATCTTTGTTACTTAGATGAGTTTCCTGTAGGCAGCATACAGTTGGATTTTCTTTTTTAATCCATTCTGCTACTCTGTGCCTTTTTATTGGTGAGTTTAATCCATTTACATTTAGTGTAATTATTGATACTTGTGAGTTCCCTATTGCCATTTTATATCTTGCTTTCTGTTAGTTTTGTGTCTTGTTTGATCCTTCTCTTTCGTTTTTCTATCTTTTGTTTTTATTTGGTTGTATTCCATACATCTTTCCTCTGTTGCTATCTTTTTTATCTCATGTGCTTCTGTGGTGGTTTTTTCAATGGTGGTTACCTTTGAGTAATGAAAAGGGTCCCTACCCTGTTCATTGTAGCGCACTATTTTGTGAGTACTTTTGCACTCCATCGTCCTTTGCTACTGTTAATCTCCATCTTCTCCCCCTCTTTCTTTTTGTTGTTGTCACAGTTTAAATTTGGTTTTATTGTGTTCTTCTTGGAGCTTTTACTTGTGGCTCTGTTTTTTTTTTGTTCTTTGTATCTGATTGGAGAACCCCCTTTAGTAATTCCTGGAGTGGGGGTTTTCTGATGATAAATTCCCTCATCTTTTCTGTATCTGTGAATGTTTTTATTTCTCCTTCGTATTTGAAGGATAGCTTTGATGGGTATAGTATTCGTGGCTGAAAGTTCCTCTCTTTCAGGACTTTAAATATAGGGGTCCACTCTCTTCTAGCTTGTAGAGTTTCTGCTGAGAAATCTGATGATAATCTAATGGGCCTTCCTTTATATGTTGTATTCTTCTTTTCCCTGGCTGCCTTGAGAATTTTTTCTTTGCTGTTGGTTTGTGTCAATTTCATTATGATATGCCTTGGAGTAGGTTTGTTGGGGTTAAGAAAACTCGGAGTTCTGTTTGCTTCTTGAACTTGAGGCTTTAGTTCTTTCCACAGGCTTGGGAAGTTCTCATCTATTATTTGTTTGAGTATGTTCTCCATTCCATTTTCTCTCTCTTCTCCCTCTGATATACCTATTATTCTTATGTTATTCTTTTTGATGGAGTCAGATAATTCTTGTAGGGCTATCTCATTTTTTTTAATTTTTGAGTCTCTTTCTTCTTCTCTCTGTTGTGTCTCAAGTTGCTTGTCTTCTATTTCACTAATCCTCTCTTCTATCTGACCTGTTCTATTAGCTAAGCTTGTTACTTCGTTTTTCAGCTCGTGAATTGAGTTTTTCATCTCTGTTTGATTTGTTTTTATAGTTTCAATTTCCTTGGACATATATTCTTTGTGTTCATTGAGTTGTTTTCTGAGCTCCCTAAATTGCGTTTCTGTGTTTTCTTGTATATCTCGGAGGATTGTTAGGATTTCTATCTTGAATTCTCTGTCATTTAGCTCCAAGGTTTCCAATATATTAAATTTTTTCTCCATAGATTTTTCCTCATCTAGCTGTGTTACCTCTCTTTCTTTTGTATCCATGATATTCGATTTTCTCTTCCTTAATGGCATCTGAGGGTGGTTTTGTTGATAGTATTAATGAGATTTAATAAAGAATAAAAAGTAAAAAAAAATAAAAATAAAAAAAATAAAAAATCGAAAAGAGTTGTTTTTTTAAAAAAAAATTAATAATGAAATAAAGAAAAATAAAATAAAATAAAAATTAAAAAAAAGGAAATTATTCCCCCCCTCCTTTTTTCCTCTCCTCTCCTCTCCCCTCCTTTTTGAGAAAATCTTGTGGTGGACTGTGAATTATAACAAACAATGCCTGTGATGGAGGGCCTGAATTGGGGAAAAGTAATAAAGGGGCAAAAAAAAAAAAAAAAAAAAAAGGAAAGAAAAAAAAAAAGAAAAAAGAAAAAAAAAAGCGTATGGACCCACAAAAAGCAAATAAGGAAAAAATTTGGGTCAAGAATGAAATTATTTGCTTTTAGGTGCTGGTTGTCTAAGAGTTATGATGAGAGGAATAAGAGGAAAACGGAAAAATGGGGGGACAAATTAAAAAATTACTATTGTATTTAGTGGAACAAGAACTAGATAATATGGAGAGCCAGGGATGAGAGCACTTCTAGTGAGTTAAAAAGGTGAAGTAAAAACCCCCCAAAATGCCACAAACATAGGTTTGAGTCCCAGATAAGATAATTTGTTTGTTATTGAGGTTTGAATGAGAGGAGATGTAAAGGAGAAAGGAAGAAACTAATATAGAGGAAGAAAAGAAAGAGAGAGAGAGAAAAAAAGAGGTAACCACTAAAAGAAGAAAAAAGAAAGGAGAGAGAGAGAGAGAGAGTTAAGGGTTTTGGAGTGCAACCCTCATAGAGAGAAAGGAAGAGAAGAGAAAAGATAATGGGAGATGTAACACTTATGGGTAGTGTAGTTCAAGGAGAGGAGAGAGTAAGACCGGTAGAGAGTTAATCGGCCAAATTGGAGGAAGAAAAAAAAGTATCAAGAATGAAGATAAGAGAAACAAACGAACAAATATAATAAAATGGGATAGGTTATAAAGTCTGCAGATTATTCTTGATTTTGAGAGGTTATCTTCTTGCTTTTTCTTTTCTCTCCCTCTTCCTGGTCGGTGACTCTGTACCCCGGGTTCTGCCCCTTTGGCATGCTCAGGTAGAGGTTTGCAGTTGATAAGTCTCTATGGCAATGTCATGTATTGTGCTTTAGTCTCGTTGGCAGTCGAAGCTCAATAGCATTTATAGGCTCCGACAGTGAGAGAGTCCGTGTTCCTGGAGCCTTTCTCCTAGTCTTTCCTCCCTCAATTAGTAGCCTGATAATCCAGCTATGGGGTTGCTGCTGCCTCTGCCTGGATAGTAAGAGGCTCAAAGAGCTGGCAACTCCCCACTCTATTTCCACTCAGCACAGGGCTCTGGGTAAGGCTCAGTCAGTCAGAGCTGCTAGCATAATCAGGCGGGCTTTCTGCCCACTCAAAGACCTCTGGCTCTGCCACTCTGTCCGGTAACACAAGCGGGCGCCCACTTCCGGGGCGCTTGGAGGAAACTCTCACTCACTGTCTGCAACCAGGATATTCGGCCAGCAGTCTCACGCTCTGAGTGAAACCCCCAACCGCAGGGAAAAGTTGCAGCATTGGAATTGAGTCTCGCTCCGTCCCCGTGAGCGGCTTTTGCAAGGCGCTGGGGCGGCTCGAGATTCCGCTTTGGCCCACACAAAGGCCCCTGATTCTGCCCCTCTGTGCGATAACACGGGCGCGCACTGCCGAGGCACTCGGAGGAATTGCTCACTCCTTATCTGCGCACGCAAACCAGGATATGAGGCCGGCCGCGGTTCCCTCTGAGTGAAACACCCTCCAGCACGGAAAATCTCCACCATTGGAATTGAGTCTCGCTCCGTCCCCGTGCGCGGCTTTTGCAAGGCGCTGGGGCGGCTCGAGATTCCGCTTTGGCCCAAACAAAGGCCCCTGACTCTGCCCCTCTGTGTGATAACACGGGCGCGCACTGCCGAGGCACTCGGAGGAATTGCTCACTCCTTATCAGCGTGCGCAAACCAGGATATGAGGCCGGCCGCGGTTCCCTCTGAGTGAAACACCCTCCAGCACGGAAAATCTCCACCGTTGGAATTAGTTCTCACTCCCTCCCGTGCGTGGCTTTCCCAGGAAGAAATTCTCGCCCACTAACTGAGCACCGACCAGGAGACCGGGTAAAATGGCCGCTCCGCTTTTCTTTCTTTGTTTGGGTTTGGCGCGAGTGTTAGCTTGTATTGCCTGGGTTGCCACAGGATCAGATTTTCCTCGGCTTGTATCTCCGTGCCACAGCCTGGTTCGGCCGTTTGTGCCGCGGCGGCCTGGATCTATTCACCCCCTTTGCCCGCCTCAGTTTCTATATTCACAGTTACCAGAGAAAGCCGCCCTGTTTAGGTTAGTGAGGAAGGAGGAGCATTTCTTACTCCCTATTTCCTTCGGGGTTTGGTTATATATTTAGCCAATTTTTCACTCAATCATACCTTTGGGTGTATTGCGAAGCATCTGGAAGCTCCAAGTATAGGTTTTTCTGTTTCTGGTTGAAGATCTTGTTGAGTTTTGGGGGAGATTTATCGGTATCGCTTCCTACCCCGCCATTACTCTGATGTCATCTCTGTGTGTTTTTTTTTACAGAGACAGAGAGAGAGTCAGAGAGGGATAGACAGGGACAGACAGACAGGAACAGAGAGATGAGAAGCATCAATCATTAGTTTTTCGTTGCGCATTGCAACACCTTAGTTGTTCATTGATTGCTTTCTCATATGTGCCTTGACCGCGGGCCTTCAGCAGACTGAGTAACTCCTTGCTGGAGCCGGCAACCTTGGGTCCAAGCTGGTGAGCTTTTTCTCAAACCAGATGAACCCATGCTCAAGCTGGCGACCTTGGGGTCTCGAACCTGGGTCCTCGGCATCCCAGTCTGACATTCTATCCACTACGCCACCGCCTGGTCAGGCGAAAAAAATTTTTTTTAATTCAGTTATCATAGATACAGAACTATTTTAACTAGAAAGAGAAAAAAAGAAACTTGATAGGATAGTAGGCTATCTGCCTGACTTGGAGTTAGTCTCTGTACTGGAGCTATTTATTTCTAACAACAAGCCTATAAACTTTGTCTTGTTATTTCCATCCTATAGTTAGAAAGTTACATGAGTTGCCCTCCTTGGTGGCAAGCTGATGGCCGATTCAAGTGGGAGGTCCGTCTCCTGGTACCCAGCCATGCAACTTTTAACATGCCGCTACATTTTGAAGAAATCTTTGGAAATAGTAAATGAGCTAATACACACCAGTGCTTTTATCATGATAACTGACAGGACTAAATATTCTACAAATACTTAGTTAAAGTGGCAGCAGAAGCAGAACTAGACCAAGCAGCTGAACCTTCCATAGCACAAAAAGCAGTCCATAGATGATGTATTTTGAAATTGTACACCTGAAACCTATGTGATGTTATTACTCAATGTGCCCCCAATATATTGTTTTAAAAACATAAAATAAAACAAAACTCCCAGGAAACAAACAAACAAACAAAGCCATCACCAGGAAGAACCGGCCAACCTCTGTACATCACACTTCTACTCCCCTTTCCACACGATATGCTGATGGTCAGAACCTCCCTGTATTAACTGTACGTGGGATTGCTTGTAACATTGCGTCTGAATCCTCGGGAACTCCACTGAGCCACGGCCACTTGCCTTTTCTTCGCCTGTCTCTTTCTTCGCTATTGTGTTATTTGCCTAAAACAACTCTCATTTCTTCCTTCTTTCTGCTCACCTCTCTTCAATCTGCCGGATAACTTCTGTCGGTAGCAATGGTGATAATCTTTCAGAGTTTACACAATGACAAATTGAGAGTTTCACACATACCTGGAGCTCAGCAAGGTGAGGCTCTTCTGGGACTTGCTTCCATTTATATTATGTTAAGATTCAGCTCCTGAACACAGCTGGATTGCTATCAGCAATTTAAATAAGTTTTATCAACACTGGGTCTACCTCCAGGTTATTCCTTCGATATCATACAGAAATTACTGTAGATGAAGAAAATATAATACAAAGAAATAAAATGATTTATTTTTATGAAGTTTCCCAGATATCTTGGCTTATAGAGAATAAAAACAATTTTCACAACAGAGACTAGCTGTTGTACATATAAAATATTCCCCACAAGATGACCCCTCTTCCTCAGGATGCTAAAAATACAATGCCTTTTACTGTACAATAACTATTGATGCAAGGGAAGAAACTCTTTCCTGCTTTAGCATTCATATTCTCTCGAGATCTATCGTCCAACCTGTAGTATTATCTATTTAAAATGTAATTGGAACTTAGGTTGACCACTAACTTTTACCTCCTTGTACAGGCAGGAAGGAGACTTAGATCTTGAAGTCAATCTATAAAGCAGTGTTCAGATCAGGCTGTCCCTTGTAATCATTCAATTCATTGAGTAAAGCAATTTGTGTCAGGTTCATATGGCTTAAATTTATTTACACAGATTGAACCATTGAGTGTCATTTGATGTTCAAGCCTTGTTCTGAGGAGGGCACATAATTCAGGAACGCTGAATCAGAAGAGCCATCCCAGAGGACTAATTCTCAAGAACCAGGATAACATGTATCTGCTTTGTCGATTTCCATTTAAGCAGAATTAGAGGTTACCTTACCAGATGTTCTAATCACTGGTAATGAACATGCGTTTCCCCCTGTGAGTATTATAATAAATTCAGGAAAGGTCCAGTTCTGACATCCACAGGGCAGCAACATTATATCACTGACAATAGACTATTAGCAGTCATTTCCACTTATTACTGTTCTTTAGGCTTATAGTGGAATAGCTTATGTTGCGTTTTACTGCATCCTCATAGCGTTTGCCAATTTAAGCCAAAGAGCTGCATTTCTTTTTGTGTAAGCACTGTAATTTTTTACACAAAGTATAACAATTGCTTCTCATGGATTCCATGCCTTGAAGGACTCAAATCACACTGGGGTATTGTCTTCACAACCAATTACTGGATAATACAGCACTATTTTCAGTGTCTTATGGAACAGAATTAAACCTTTACCTCTTTTTTCAAAGAGCTTTGCCTCACGGACCTACCTAAACATACCCACCTCATGGTCCCATATCAACCACATGTGCCAACCCTACCCAGAGTACATGGGGCAATTTTTTTCAGTATACCCTTGTCTAAAGCTTTCATATCCATCTCAAAATTTTACACAAGTTGTCTTCAGAATTAAAAAAAAATAATAATAAATAAATTTTTCTAAATCACTACAAATGTCTGAGTACATTGTTATGCAAATGATTTATAAAAAAGATTTTTTAAATTAAGGTTTAAATGTTATAAGTCAAATGATAGCTGGTCAAAGACAAATAACCTTCTGACTTGCTTATTACAAAGATTAATAATCACCCTGGCCAGCTGGCTCAGTGGTAGAGCATCAACCTAGCATGTAGAAGTCCTGGGTTTGATTCCCGGCCAGGGAACACAGGAGAAGTGCCCATCTGCTTCTCCATCATTCCCCCTCTCCTTTCTCTCTCTCTCTGTCTTCCCCTCCTGTAGCCAAGGCTCCATTGGAGCAAAGTTGGTGCGGGCACTGAGGATAGCTCCATGGCCTCTGCCTCAAGCGCCAGAATGGCTCCAGTTGCAATGGAGCAATGCCCCAGATGGGCAGAGCGTCGCCCCCTAGTGGGTATGATGGGTGGACCCCAGTTGGGGGCATGCAGGAGTCTGTCTCTCTGCCTCCCCACTTCTCACTTCAGAAAAAGGCAAAAAAAAAAAAGACTAATTCACAAAGATTAATAAAGATGGGGAGAGAAGGAAAGGAAAGAAAGAGGAGAGAAGAAAAAAAGATTGTTTTGGTAGAAACTGGAGGTGAGTGAAGAGAAATGGCTTTAGGAGGCAGGTGATATTAACTAGGAAGAGGCACACGGACCGGAGCTTCACCCTGGAGTAGGCTGCATTCGAGCGCTTCAACAGGGAAATTCTCCATCACAGAACTGAGCATTTGTCTACTAAAGAGAATCAGGAGGATACAGCAGCCATTTTCAGAAGGCTTGGTTACATTTGGAGAACCCTCCGCATTATGTCCTGGTGGGAGAACTCTGGATGCCTCAGCCTTTAAATCACAAGGCAGTGTGCAAAGATGCAGGACCTGCGGGGAGTTTCCACTGGTGCTGGAGTTGAGGGAGCGACACCAGCAACTCTACAACAGTGGCCGAGGGACAAGACGCAGCTCCAGCCCAGCGGTGGCAGCATCGGTTTTCTTCAACAGTTTCCTTACCAGGTCTGTTCTGTGACACCAGCTCGGGAATTTTTTTTTTTTTTTTTCTGACCGCAGGGCCCCAAACTGGTTTCTAAGCCTTCTTTTTGATTCTGGGACTTTCCAATATTCTTTTATTAAATTCCTTTCCTGCTTAAATCAGCCAGGCTGATGGAGTGTATCATTTCATATGAATGGGTTCTCCAAACTATAAATAATGTAAAAATGCTGCACCCTGGGTGTTATAATGCATTATCTTAAAGAAAACAAATTACAGAGTATGATATCAGTAAAATTATATACGAAACATATATACATATGAAACTCTCTACTCCTGTTTAACAGATTTCTGTCAAATTCCTATAATCTTAAAATTAGACAGAAAGGAGTAATGGTCTTAGTCAACCTCCTTATACTACAGATGAGGAAACTGATGCCCGGAAGGATTAAGAAGATCATCAAAAGACAACCCTCTATAAGAGCAGAGTGAGGACCAGAGTGAGTTTCCGGTCCACGCCCCTCCCACCACACGTGCTGATAGCACCCTGCTTGTTTGGAGGGTTGTTTGTGTGTGTGTGTGTGTGTGTGTGTTTTTGGTTTTTTTTTTTAATTTTTTTTAATTTGTTTATTCATTTTAGAGAGGAGAGAGAGAGAGACAGAGAGAGGAGAGACAGAGAGAGAGAAGGGGGGAGGAGCTGGAAGCATCAACTCCCATATGTGCCTTGACCAGGCAAGCCCAGGATTTCGAACCGGCGACCTCAGCATTTCCAGGTCGACGCTTTATCCACTGTGCCACCACAGGTCAGACCAAGGGTTGTTTTTGCTGCAGATTGCTTTCATTTTAGTTTAGTTTTGTCTTGTTTCATTTTCAGGAAGCTCATTCTAGGTTTGTCATTCAGTTATTTACGTCATCTGTATTCGGTTATCTGATCGTTTCTCAGTACTGAGACAGACCATGATGAGGAATGCAGGAAGAGCGGAGTGAACTAAGAGAACAGGTTCAAAGGCCTAGTGAGTGAGGACATGGCGACTGACTTGACGCTGGAACCCTCCCTGGGAAAAGCCGTTACTGTAGCCACATCCTTCTGAGTGGCGCTGCTTAGCTTGGTTTTGCAGATCTGGGCCTCAGAATTTTAACGAAACCCACCCAAATTACAGAGAGATAGCTATAATAGTTAGAATGCTTTTTTTTACCCTGAACTATGTAAGAAAAACCAAAAGGATGTGTTGAAAAGAATTAAACTCAACAGCACAGAATGAGAACTATCTGCATATACAATTAACTTACACGTGACAATACATAGCAAACAAAGCTTGCCTCATCACATTCCAGTGTCAGCTCTGGCCCTTTCATGCTCTGCAGCAGTTTATAGTGTAGATTCTATTTTGGATCAACTTGAAGACTTTTTCTTCCTGTATTGTCCCAGCATTGCTGATGATCATCTATATGTAAATGCATTGCTGTCCCAAGCTGCTTTGGATTCATGTTGCCCTCATATTATCACAGCCATAATTTCTTTTTTTTGTAAAATAAAGTATCTGTCTCTAAATCCAATAATTGCTGAAATTCTTTGTAAGATGCTCATATTGTAATGGGATCTGTGGGGAGATTTGCTTCTCCCCTACACACTCTGTAAAACACCTGGCACTGATACACCACCTCCCTTTTCAAAATGGCTTCATTAATCTGAGCATTTTGTGCTCTAACTAATCTATACCTTAAAATTTTGATTTTTCATTTTCTGACAGGATATAAAAATGGAAAATTTGTCACACTAATCATTCCTTGACAAGTAACCTACCCATCTGATTAGGCTCCAAGTTTAAATCAAATTCACCACTGCACAAAAATGGGGACCTTATGAGAGTGCTCCCCACCCCCACCATAGTCACACGCGCGCGCGCACACACACACACACACACAAGCTCACACACACATCCCAGTTCACATCTACTATCAAGTGGCTTGCAAAGCCAAAAACAGCCTCCTCGATAGCCACATGATTTTTCCCTAGACTCTCTTGAAAGTCTGTGTTTTCCCTAAGCGGAAGGTACTCAGTCACATCTCCTCAAGAAATCCAATGTTCATGACTTCCCTTTCACTCTCAAAATGAAACTTAACTGGCGATTCATTTCCAAGACATTTTAAACTTACTCCAAATTATCTACATTACAAAGGGTCCGTTTTATGGGTTATCCAGACTACAAAACATCTAAAAATGACACCTCCCTGGTTTTATAATGCATTACCTTTCTGAAACCAAAGTATGGTAGTAATTATATGTGGCTTCAGCAAATATTAACATTTCTTTATATGCCCTAAGCCCAAACACCGAAGGAAGAGACTTGAGTGTAAGTGAGAATCAGGCTGTGCCCAGAGAGAGCCAAATCGAAAGTTTAAACCACTAACAGTCACCCACAGAGCCACTCACGCTCACAGGGGAGATCAGCACTGAGCCAACACGCATTTCCCGGGGGGCTGGTGGGCCTGGCTCTTCCGCCTCACTTAGAAGGGCTCCGCGGCCTTGCAGCTGTCAGCAGCCTTGCTACACAAAGAGGCAGAACTGCTTTTAATGATATATTTGGGGCTCTCAGAGTAGATAATCAATACCTGGGAAGGCTATTATTTTACAGTTGCAACACTAACAGTCTATGAGCATTTCAGTTTCTGTCTGCTTTTGACGGAAGTCTAAGGGTCTACATGTTTAAAGTCTGGAAGGTGGGCGTGGGGGCAGGGAAGGCCAAATCATGTTCACAGCACGATCCCTGGAAACATCAAAACATTGTCTGTTCCTGCCTTTTGTGAAGTCAGCCCTTAAGCTATTTGTTCATTTTTGCTGACCAAGTTCATGATGAATGAGGTTCTCCAGGGCCTTTTACACACAGCACTGTTATTTCACGGGGTTCCATGAGTCCTTTAAACAGATGAAGACAAAGAAAGCCAGTCATATAATTCAGTGTCTGACTGCTTCTCCACATGTCTGCGGTGAAAAGCGCAGCTCTGCCTAGAGCAGCTCTGAGTGGCTGACTGATTGAATCCAGTGAAGGCTGATAAATTTTGGAATGCTCTTTCAGCCCAAGAAAAATAGCTTCTAGACGGAATACTGTATTATAGCACTTTGCACCTTACAAGGGAACCCTAGAAATCCGTGTTGTTCACCGTTTGACGTGAACAGGGAGGAGCTTGAAGGCATTCCCAGACTCTCCCCAGTATCACCGACCTCTGAGGGATGAGAGCTGACCCACGTGTGATTTTTAACTTCAAATGACTTTTGGAAATGTAAACTGCAATTATTGTATGCAAGCAACAGTTCATGAATTTAGAAACAAATTAATGTTCATAGCAAACAGGCCCAGAAACAAAAAAATTTTAAAGATATGGCAAGAAAAGAACAGATGGAGTTTACTCTTTCTTTATATCACACTGTCTACTCCTGAAGAAAGAAAATTCCCACCAGCTTTACTCCAACAACTTTCCCAGGACAGGATGAGAAAAAAAGAGGTAATGCTAAGATCCATACGGGCTGTGCTCTTGGAACCCAGGTCACCGCTCCATCTCGACAAATAAGAAAACCTGATCATGTTGGCGGGAGTTGACAAAAGAAAGGGCTAAAGAACAGGACCAAAGTTTGGGATGCAGTTTGGAACCAAGAGCAGGAGGAGGGAAGCCCCGGGCTGCAACCTCACCTCCACGAAGACTACTTAGCTGCAGACACATCACCTCTTGGTGCTTCAAAAACTTCCCTTGAGAGTAATGTTTGCTTATGTATTGCCTTGAAAGAGTTGATGTCAAAGACTTTTAAGTAACCGGTCCATGAGCCGGCGCTTTCCCTTGGACTCCAGGTGCGATATATTCCATACGGCTAAATAACAACAGCTCACAGTAAAATTACACAAAATCAATAGTCTGTCCACTGATCCAAATACCCCGGGGCCCATTTCTGAAGATTTTATTGTACATATATCCCAGGCGTGAGGACGGTGGAGCTCATCGATTCGTGCACAGCTGTTTTTCTCCTGTTCGTGCAGGATTATTTTTCAAGTGTTTTACTAGAACAGATGTTTTTAAGAGCATGCTGAGTACACGTCTTTCCTCAACTGACACTTTTTTTTATTTACATCAACAGCAGACTGTTATGCTGCTGTCCTCTGGATATTGTGGGGGTAGGGGTGTAATCACCAAACAATGTCACTTTTCTGCACCATTCTTAAGCAGAGGCGCCCCTGTCTAGTTCCCTCCCTACAAGCACTGCTCACAGAGGCCCTCTGGCTCGCTCTCTCCCTCTGTCACTTGTTTTTTCTCTAACCCTTTCTGCCATCAGACTATTTAAACTTGGTTTTTCCACACCGAGACTTTAAGCTGGAGCAAACTAAATACACCAGTGTCCTATATAGGATGCAATTTTCCCTGCTGGGTTCATACCTTCTCCAAATAGTTGAATTTAGATAACAGCTTATTTCCTGAGAGTCAACATGTACTTTTGCTTGAAGCTACAGCAAAGTCAATCCCATATTAGTGCTTCAAACAGCTGTTACCATGGGAAATAATTTTCTGCCCCACAGTTGTCAAAAGATGCTGCCTACCTTGTGTTTTTGCATCAGCAGAATGCACATAGTCCTACATGGCAATGTTTTCCCACCTAAAGTATATGATTTAGGGTCTTCTAAGCATGGGACACAGATACGCAGATGCATTTGTGTCTTTCATAGGATATCAAATGATTCTCCGAAGTATGTCAGTAGGTTAGGAAGGGTATTGTTCTGACCGACACTCTTTGCCAGTTTATGAACTGCTTCAGGCCTAATGCCATCATTCAAGTAACTTTAGAATTATTCTAAATTGAGATTATTTGGGGAAGCTAACTGGGGGGAGGGAGAGACCGGTTATCCTTTTTAATTCCTCTCTGCCCGAACAGACATGACCTTCCTCTTCACCGTACGTACTTGAATTTAATACAGCTTTGCTCTTTCTACAACTTCATCTTTAATTCAGGTTGTTAGGAATTGTGATTCAAATGGCCATTTCATAACTCTCTCCCTTTCACAATGGACCCATCAGCTCACAGTCACTCAACGTTTATAGAGTTCCAGTTATGATATATGTACTCTGGTACGTGCTGAGGCTACTGTTGTGAGTATAAGATGGCCACTTTGGGGTATAGAAGAAACACATATAAACAGTTTGTTCAAAGAAAAAAGCCTTGTTCAGAGCTGAGCATCAAGGACACTAGGAAACTATTCATTTTCTTTCCATAACAAATGAATTAACTCCCTGTGAGATAGAATTTCTAAGGAAGGGAAACTCTCTTTTCTCTTTCATTCAATTCAATACTAATGTCTCACTGGGAAAGAATGACTAGCATTGGTGAAAACAAATGTTCAGCACCAAAGCAGTGTATCAAGATGGTAAATGGGACTTTCCCTGCAGCTGTGGCAATCAGCTGAAGCATCAACACTGAGGGCAATAGATGAAAAACTCTTCTTCTATGGCAGCGATTTTCAACCTGTGGGTCGCGACCCCAGTGGGGGTCGAACGACCAAAACACAGGGGTCGCCTAAAGCCATAGGAAATACATATTTTATTTAAAAATGTATTGTATAATAAATATGTATTTTCCGATGGCTTTAGGCGACCCCTGTGTTTTGGTCGTTCGACCCCCGCTGGGGTCGCGACCCACAGGTTGAGAACCGCTGTTCTATGGAGAGATGTTACAGTGTTCTCATCAGACTGATTAAAGGTGGCAAAATTAGTCCATCAGTGACCATCTCCCACCTCCAGCCCACATAAGAGAAAGCTAAGGATCCAGTAAGGAGTTTATTTTAAAGGAACTTATAGATGTAAAGCAGGTGCTTCCTCTGCTCCCATAGGTGCTCCACTTCCAAGCCAACTGAGGAAGGCTCTCAAGAGGATCAATCCGAGATCCTGGGAGTTGCTGTAGGATGAGAAATGGCTTCTCCCAAGCAGATGGCTCTTTGATGAGCATGTCAGTGGCTAGCCCTATGCAACTACTGCAGTGGAATACAAGAAAATTCTTGAGAGAAATGAACACAAACCCCTAGATTTGGGTGAAATTCAGTAGGCAAAGACTAGTGTCAGCCTCATACCTGTAGAAGCATAAAGATAGCAGGCCATCTAAAGCCAACGACAGTAACAGAAGCAATAATTACAGGGCAAGAAGGAAGCACAGCATTTGCTCAAATTTCATTGTAATATGCTTGAACTTTCTGTGGTGAAGCAACACCTTGTAGAGTAGTAGCAAGGCATGAAATGCCCGAAAGAACTTCACCTAAGACAGCTGACTGAAGGGAAGCACTCCCCAGGCAGAACCACCTATGGGTATACTCTGGGGTCAGGGATATCTGAGGAATGGTCACAATGTGCGTTAACCCTCTGAAGGAAGAGTGGAAGGTGGACAAAGGGAGAGGGAGCCACCATTTGAACACTTGTTCTAACAGCAGGCATCAACGGCCAGATTATGGCAGCATCAGTCACATCAGTTTTTGTCCTTTTTTCTCTAAATCCACCCTCCCTACATCACTGACTTTCAGGGATATGGGAGCAGAGCAACTAGGGGAGGGTTTGAGAGTAAAAAAACAAAAACAAAAAGAGAGGGAGAGAAAGAAAACAAAGCCCCTTTCCCCCCTGGGTCATAGCTATACCTACAACTTGAGCAGGAGAGGTCATCAGAATGTTAGAGTTGGATGAAAATTTGAGGTTTGAGATAGAACTCGGCTATCTAGTTCTTTTGATGGTCACATTTAAATTACACTATTTTTATAGATTAAAAAAAAGACAAGAAATCTATAGACCGTTCCCAGATGAGAGTCCAGAGAGACCCAAAGAAACTTACTCCATAACAATGTCATAAGAGAAAGAGCCATTCATGATTAAGCCAGTTCAGCCCATTCAATAAACCTTTATACTAGATAAGTCAGTGTCTGTACACTAGAAGGGTATAAAAAAAAGTGGGAAGCAATTCAAAACCTTTGTAGGTATCTGTACTGATCAGTTTGGGATCTCATAAGGGAATACCATACATAGGGTAATTTAAACAATAGAAACTGAGTTTGCAATCAATTTGGCTGGCAAATCCAAGATTAAGGTGCCAACTAGTTTGGTGTCTGATGAAGGTTCTCTTTCTGGCTGCATTTGGCCACCTATTCACTGGGTTCTCACATGGTAAAGAGAAGGCAATTCTCTGTGTCTCTTTTTATAAGTGTACTAATCCTAACATATCAGGGCCCCACCCTTATGACCTCATTTTACCTTAAAACAATCACATTGAGAGTTAGGGCTTCAATGTATGAATTTTAGGAGGACACAATTCAGTTTATAGCAGTTTTTTTTTTTTTTAGTCATTTGGGAAGTCAAATATTGGGAAAAAATAGTAGGCAATCTATATCCACACAATAAAATATCTTAAAGATAAGAAGAGAGAATAAAAATGATTTTGTGCTTAAACTCTCTAAGGATAAGAATTGCTAGGTTATAAGTACAAAAACATTTCACAATGGAAATTCACTAGAAAAGAAAATTAAAATGAAGAAAAGAGGAAAAATAAAAAGTGAGCCTAAACTTATTGTGTGTATAAGAAATTATATAATCAATTGAAGGCATGTAAAGTCTATGGTTGATTTATGATGGAAAATAAATTTAAACCTAAGCACCATGTTAAAAATGATGGAGCATCTTAAATTTTAAAACTCTGAGTTCAAAGAATATATACACATATAGAAGAGTTTAAAATAAAACTGACTTGAAGAAAGAGAAATTGTAGGAAGTGAAAATAAAAGTGCATTTATTATATTTGTAAGAGCATATTAATCAAATATTAGAGAAAAATTTGTCAGCTTGCTTGGAAAAGTGAAGAAAATTTAAACATACTAGATACATGTGTTGGTCCTTTATTATAATCTGAAATGATCTGGGATCTGTAAAGGAATAAAAATCACAGTGAAATAAAAATTTAAAGTAATAAAGTTCAAGATGGTAGACGCAACATATCCCTCTCCCTCTTCTCTTTTGAAACTAATTAAACTGGCAGTTAAAAAAGACACAAGGAAGTAAATCCATAAAAGTACTGAGAACATATGGAACAGCAATGGACCAGGTATTTTTGCCGATTTCTGGATGACAAAGTAGGGAATAGAATAGTACTGTGTATAGATGAAAGCAGAGGGAGACGTCGTGCAAACCGTGATCAGATGAAGGGAGGGCTGAAGTGGCAAATTAATCATGAAACTCTCCAGAACTAGTAAGAAGAGCAGGAGAACCAATTGCCAACATTCTTAAATGCAATAAGATGAAGAAAAAATAAAGTTGAGATATCTTTTAAATTATAGAGCAGAAAGGACAAAGAAATTGAAAATATGAGCAAAAATATAAGAGACATATAAAAATCAATCCAAGTTGGCCAGTATCTGATTAACAGAAATCCTATAAAAGGAAAACAGAGGTACAAAAGAAAGGATTCTATTTCACCTTGATGAGGGGCCGGGGCAGGGGGGCAGGGGGGCTGTAATAGACTCCAGAGGCAAAGTAATAGAATCATAACACACTACATGTCTCAGCAGTAAAAAATAATTACATACTTATAGTAATATAAATATTGATTATTCTTAGCCTCAAAGGCAACAAACATAGGCAGAAAGCACAGAAATTGTGGTTGTAATTGCAGAACACAATGTAAATGTTATCAACCTTGACAATATAAAAGCCAAGATTAAATTGAAGGAAAGTGGGAAAAGGAAAACAAGGGAAGAAACAGAGAAAGAATAGAGTCACTAATGTTTTCATCATAAAGCAAAATCAGCCTCTGACCAGGCGGTGGCACAGTGGATAGAGTGTCAGACTGGGATGTGGAGGACCAGGTTCGAAACCCCAAGGTCACCAGCTTGAGCTCGGGCTCATCTGGTTTGAGCAAGGCTCACCAGCTTGAGCCCAAGGTTGCTGGCTCAAGCAAGGGATCACTCGGTCTGCTGTAGCCCCATGGTCAAGGCACATATGGGAAATCAATCAATGAACAACTAAGGAGCTGCAATGAAGAATTGATATTTCTCATCTCTCTCCCTTCCTGTCTGTCTATCCCTATCTGTCCCTCTCTCTGACTCTCTCTGTCTCTGCCACAAAAAAATAAAATAAAGCAAAATCAAGTCAATGGACTAAAGTGAACAGAAAATAGAATTATTGATATATTTCTAATGTTATAACGAGAACCAATAATGAAACAAAGATAATGATATAATATCAAAGTTTAGGAGAAGAGGATGAGTTCGGGTGTGAGTGAACCATATCCTCGCCTTTCACACTAGAGAGTAAGTAGAAAGTGCCCAAGGTCATTAAATCAAGAAATAGTGGTTGATGAATTTTATTCAGATAACTATCAGAATTTTCTTTAGTGGTGAAAATAAATGAGACTGGGTGTGCAAGGGATAGGGCAAGAGAATTTCACTCATAATCAATAAGCTCTTCTGTATTCCTGATTTCTTACCCTGGGTTGTATTACTTGGATAAAAAGAAATAAACAAAAATAAACTCACTAATATTTAGGTATTAAGAATATGCCAACTGTCTCCATTTTCCAAATGTTAACTGAAGTCAAGGCTATAGCCAGGTGTGGACAACAGATTTTAATTTAGCAAGAAATTGAAGAGCAAAACAGCCAATGGAAATAACTCAATAGAAATGTATAGGAAGTCAAAAAAAAGAAACATCTTGTATCATCTCCTTTTGTCTTTCTCTCTCAAAAACACACAGCCCACAGAATTTGCATATGTGACTGTCCCACTGACACACAACACAAAGTAGTAATGGCTATTTCTTCACTGATTCAAATCCTGTGATAAAGCCTTGAATGAAAACTAATTCATTCTAGGAAAAAAAAACAAAAAACCTCGTGTGTGTTCGAAGACACAAAATGTGTAACAAATGGTAAACATCTTTTTATCAGCTTCCCAAACATAATTATCAAAATAGGCAAAAATACCTCAAAAACTCTACACCACTGGGACACTTGATTCAACCAAAGCATAGGTTGGCAAATTTTTTCTGTGAAGGACTAGATAGTAAATATTTTAGGCTTTGTGAATCAAATTCAACTCCTCCATTGTAGCATGAAAACTACCAGTGACAACACACAAATGAATGGGTGTAGCTGTATACAAAAAACAACTTATTTACAAAACAGGTTATGGGCACTATGTGACCCATGGGCTATAGTTTGTATAACCCTAAACTAAAGGATCAAGGACATTAAGACATTTTTAATAACTAAAAAGATAACACATATTTGACATATTCGATAAGTTAAATCAGTTGTACTAATATTACAACATCAGATAATATCCCATCAATTGTTACTATACGTAATTCCTATGTCCAAATGCCTTTTGAATAAGATCTGATCAAATAAGAGCTGAAGCATACCCATTCCAGTCCCTTTCTCTTCTCATTGTACAGATAACAATAAAAATAATGATTAAGTCAGCCTTTTAGATAGCTAACATATTTGATCTCCTATTTCTCAGTCCAGATGGGATCCCTAATAGGTTCAACTATATATTCGATTGTTATATTCTGAAAATAATGTCAAGGGACCAACTCGTGGCTCTCTCAGCAGCAGTGGACCCTGACACCTAGATTTAGGATGGCTCATAAAGGATGTTTAGTGCTCAAATAAGGGACATAAAGGTTAGCATTTGGTAAAAACACTGATGGCTTGATGAAAAATGTCACCATCATATCATATTTATTAAGCAACTTGGTGCTCCTGAGGCCTAAGGAAGCACTCTACTAAGACATTTTTAAAATAAATTGGCAGTGTGAATAAAAAGCAAGATTCAAAAATCAAATCAGCTTCTACATCAAAATTCTAATTATATGTGTGAAGGTGGTGAGCAAAATATGATCCTAACTAAAATTTTATATCACACTAACCATACGACCAAAAAAAGGAGGAAAAAAATCTCATGACAAAGAAAGCATTTGATATGCAACCAATAATAATAATAACAACAACAACACAAAGGACATCTTCCAACCACACAAACAAATCCTTAGGACTGATCTGGGCAGTCCATATCTGCTACTATACAGTTATAATTCCAGTGCCCAAGTGCAAAGGGGAAAACAAATCCAAACCTTACACATTACACTATACCCAAGGTTGAAGAAGACTGGCAATAATAACTCCTGGCATACGGGCAAAGATTTTTTTTTTTTTTTTTTTTTTTTTGTATTTTTCCGAAGCTGGAAACGGGGAGGGACAGACTCCCGCGTGCGCCGACCAGGATCCACCCGGCACGCCCACCAGGGGCGACGCTCTGCCCACCAGGGGGTGATGCTCTGCCCCTCTGGGGCGTAGCTCTGCCACGACCAGAGCCACTCTAGCGCCTGGGGCAGAGGCCAAGGAGCCATCCCCAGCGCCCGGGCCATCTTTGCTCCAATGGAGCCTTGGCTGCGGGAGGGGAAGAGAGAGACAGAGAGGAAGGAGGGTGGGGTGGAGAAGCAAATGGGCACTTCTCCTATGTGCCCTGGCTGGGAATCGACCCCGGGTCCCCCACACACCAGGCCAACGCTCTACCGCTAAGCCAACCGGCCAGGGCCCGGGCAAAGAATTTAAGTCTAACTAAAATGAAGGTTGTACAACATTAAAAGACAGGTCTGATGAAGGGTTTTTTGTTTTGTTTTGTTTGGTTTGGTTTGGTATTATTCTTGCAGCTTTATAAAGAAAAACAAGTTCAAGCACACAGCCACTTTGTATACAGCGGCACACACAGAAACATAGCTAAGAAGGCTCTCTGAAATTTACTGAAGAAATCTTTATAAATGACTAGTTCCCCTTCAGCTACTGCAAATTCTTCTTAGGCAAAGAGTACTTCTCCATTCTAACCAGAAAAAATATATACGTGACTCATACACAAAGCTTATTTATTCAATTCCTACCCCAATCTTTAATGACTTTTTAATCAGCTTGCTAATGAAGCATGTTTCCCCACAAAATTATTGGTTCCTTATTTAATTTTAGCATTAAAATTATAATTGGCACCTAAAGACTATTTCTTGGCTAAAAAGCTTTCAACATTTAAAAAACTGTATGTAGCACTATTTAGCTGAATATAAACATTCATTATAAGAAATAAGAAAGGCTGCGGTTATTAATGAAGGCTTCTCTTGTCCTGGGAGAAAATATCATACAAGGTAGAAATATATCTAAGGGCCATCCAGCCTCCTTTCTTATCAGTCCTGCCTTTGCCCAGTTTTTCCAGGTCCACATACGGCTAGGTCTGCCCTATAAAATGATCCACAGTCTTATGTGTGTGTGTGTGTGTGTGTGTGTGTGTGTGTGTGTGTGTGTGTTAGAGACAGAGAGAGACAGAGACAGAGAGAGGAACAGAAAGGGACGAACAAGCAGGAAGGGAGAGAAATGAGAAGCATCAATTCTTCATTGCGGCTCCTTTGTCTCCTCAGTTGTTCATTGATTGCTTTCTCATATGTGCCTTGACTGGGGGACTGCAGCAAAGCAAGTGACCCCTTGCTCAAGCCAGAGACCTTGGGCTTCCAGCCAGTGACCTTGAGCTCAAGCCAGCGACCATGTCTATGATCCTACCCTCAAGCCAGCAACCCCGCACTCAAGCTGATGAGTCCTCACTCAAGCCGGATGAGCCCTTGCTCAAGCCAGTAACTTCAGAGTTTCAAACCTGGGTCCTCCATGTCCCAGTCTGACACTCTACTGCACCACCACCAGGTCAGGCTAAAATGGTCCATATTCTTGATATTTCTTGTCTTTTATCTTGTGGGCAAAACTGCACATTATCTAAGTTCTAATTAGGTGATTGGCTAAAAATAAAAGAAATTATGTCAACCAAAGGTATCAATGACCATTAGAGGGAAGTGAGTGTGCCCTTCCCAAATAACAAATACATTTTATTGGGAATCTTTAACAGTTGGGCTAGTGGGAATTCTGGGTTCTCAGACTGAGCAGATGAGACAAATATCTCAGGACAAAGGGGCCTTACACATCTGGGGAGTTGTATCATCTAGTCTTCTTTCTATCTTACCTACACATAAGCCAACAATGTCCATTTTAAAAGGCTAATCAAAAAATGTAAGCTTTGTTTAGTGACTTAAAAACTGACTATTAAACCTGAGGAAGAGATTTCTTTGTGACAAAGAAAAAGCTGAAGCAGATTAACTCAATATGCAGAGGAAGTGGTTAAGCCATCTCTTATAAAGTGTCAGTTTAAAGTTCATTTTTAAATCTCCACAGGCTATATGTTTCTGCTTTCCAACATATATTAACTGAATGATTAAAAGTTAATATGTGGCCCTGGCTGGTCGGCTCAGTGATAGAACATCAGCCAATATATGGATGTCCCAGGTTTGACTCCCAGTCAGGGTACACAGGAAAAGTGACTATCAGCTTCTCTAGCCCTCCCCCTCTCCTTCCCCCTCTCTCTCTCTCTCTTTCCCTCCATGGCTTGTTTGGTTCAAGCAAGTGGCCTCGGGTGCTGAGAATGGCTCCATGGATCCTCCACCTCAGGTGCTAAAAATTGCTCACTTGCGATTATGGCCCCAGATGAGCAGAGCATCGGCCCCAGACAGGAGTTGCCAGGTGGATCCCAGTTGGGGTGTGTGCGGGAGTTTGCCCTTCTATCTCCCTTACTCTCAACTTAGAAAAAGTTTAAAAAAAAAAAAAGTTAATATGTTTGAGATATATGAGCAAGATAATATATAGATCAGTGGTGGATAGATGATAGATAAATCTCATATACCTATATATTTAACACATCATATTATAGAGAAGAAAACAAAACTAATATTTCTCAAAATGTGATCCAAGAACCACCTGCATTTGAATCACTGTGAATCACTGGCTAAATCTTTTAAAATTTTTATTCCTGTAGAATTTCTGATTCTGAGTCTTTGGAAGGGCCAAAAAAAATCAGTATTTTCAGCAGATTCACTAAATGATTTTAATGATGGTATTTCCACAGAATCCTATGTTATGTTTCTTATAGGTCCTATTTTCTTTATTGATGTCAAATATCATTAATAGTAAACAAAATACCTTCAGAAATAAGATAAGAATGTAATGCTCAATAATCTGAAAACAGAGTCACCTTCTCCTGAGACCACCAGGACACTTCTATTGGTGGCAGCAACAGCACAAGAAAGCAAATGAGAACATGTAATGCCTCTTGATACCCAGACTTGGATCTGATAAATTGACACCTTTTTCTCATTCTATTGATTAACGCTCTGAGTAGTGCGAACATTCATGTACATCTTCGTGCCTCCTGACCATCCAGAGTACGACTGATTTATTTTAAAATCGTGTAAGGTGCCTAACCTGTGGTGGCGCAGTGGATAAAGCGTCGACCTGGAAATGCTGAGGTTGCCGGTTCGAAACCCTGGACTTGCCTGGTCAAGGCACATATGGGAGTTGATGCTTCCAGCTCCTCCCCCTTCTCTCTCTCTGTCTCTCTTTTCTCTCTCTCCATCTCTGTCTCTCTCTCTCCCTCTCTCTCTCTCCTCTCTAAAAATGAATAAATAAATAAATAAAAACGTGTAAGGCAACATGAAAAAAAAAGGCAAATGTATGTTCTTCTTGTTTCCATAAATTGGTTATCAAACAAACATGATTTTAAGTTAATGAAACTGTAACTGGAACTAATTTCATTTTTTGAAAAAACTCACTCCCAGGGGTCAGCAAACATTAAAATAACTCACTACTCAAAGGGTTAAACAGTCACATGGCCAAAACCAAAGCCAAGCAAAACAATGTTATATATTTTATAAGGATACATGCATACCTGAAGACATGTACCAAACACATTGAAGGGTTGACAAGGTAGGCAGGAATGTGGGTGGGGTTCTGAGAGGAAGAGTAAATAAATGAATGATTAAAACAGAAAAGGAGGCTTGCACAGCCAAAGAAAAATAATATTCTAGAAACTGAGAAGTAGGAGGAACTCAGTATTTTGCAAATGAATTCTACACCTCCTCCCCAAAGAAAGGATAAATGATAAAGAAAGAACAGCTTCAGACTGTTGAAGGACCTTACCCAGGTGACTAACTTCTCTAGGTTAAGTTACTTATCTGCTAATTATGGCTAAGCTTGGGCTAAAAAGCATCCCTTCTTCAGCTATACTATATGTATTCTCATCTCTAAATGAATACCTAGCAATCTTGCAAGTAGCACTTAAATCATGATAGTCTATTTTTAAACCAAGTTTATTTCTATTTAATAAGATTTTAGTCGAGTGCTGATTTGATGTGACTTTAAGAAGTTTATGATGGAAACTTAGATCAGAAGACTTAAATACATATGATGGGTAAAGAATACATCATTGATATCTAGTTTAATTCAACAACTATTCTTTTCATTGCAGCCTGTGGGCCGGGATCTGTAAAGGATGTAGTTAAGAAGAAGGGGGTCACATAGTAAGGACCTGTTGGTCAAATAAGTTTGTAAAATATGATTTTTATGTTTGCTCATTTATAGTTTGCATTGGGGGCTGGGCAGCACCAGGTATATGTGGTCTGTGAAATTGCAAATTACCTTCCTGCTTGGGACAGGCCGTTGTTTTGCTAATGTTTGCTGGGGGAGGGATTTTGATTGCCTCCAGCCTGTTTTGCAGAGAAGAAAGAGAAGAGGCAGAAAGAAGCCATGTTTGCAGAGTGAGAGAAGAGAGAAAATGCGGAGTGTTGAACAAGAAGCCAGTTTGTACAGAGAGAGAGAAGGTGTGCAGATGAGAAACCAGAGCTGAGAGGCTTTGGGAGCCCTACTGAGGCTTGTGGGGGCCTCTGGAGAAACCAGAGAAGAGCCTCCAAGTTGTGGAACCAGAGAATGCGTCAGTGGCTTTGGGAGCCCTGAGTGAAAGGGAAGTGTTTTCCCTGCCTGTTTGCTCATTGGCTGGTGCAGGACTTTAATAAAGGAATGACCCACCATTTTTTGGCTCCACTATTTTTTTACTGTCTGCCCGAATCCAATGTGACCCTGCATGTGAATGTCCATGACGGTGGCGGTCCCTGGCCCTACAGACCAAAGAGAAATGTAAAGTGTAAAAGATGCAAAGAAAGGAAATGTCACATTAAGGCAATCAGAAAAGCTTTCCTAGAGAAAGTGTCACAAATGAGCCTTTTTTTTTTTTTCTTGACATGTAAAATTTTAATTGGTTCAGGTTGAGGAGGAAAAAAGGGAAATTCCATAACAAAGAAACAGAAACAAAGATAAGCAAGCAATGATGAGAATTTTAATTTTTAAAAATATCACAACATAGAGATTCAAACAATCAACATATCAAACATCTCACATGAGTTAGCCACTGTGTTTGGTGCTGAAAAATATAAAAATTAATACAACACAAGGTCCTCCCTTGAAGAGCTTAAGTCTGGAGATGCACGCCGAGTTCCCAACGTGAAAGAGCTCACCGGAAGCAGAGTGGAAAGAACAATCCTAAGAGGCGTGATGGCAGAACCGTGGAGCAGGCTATGGAGGGAGAAGAAGGAAAAGCCAGATGACGGGGTTAAAAAGGAAGGGCCTGTAAAAAAGTATATTTGCAATTTATATCAAACTCAAAGATCAAATATTCCTTATATATAAAGAACTTGTAAAGACT